>NW_027477569.1:0-64929 GCF_051020955.1 Megalopta genalis | reverse complement strand
GATATACACGATTTGGCTTCGAATTCGTGCGAAATAGCGATTTTACACAAACGTATTTGCTTCAAATTCATGCGAAATGAACAATTTAGATTCAGATTCGTACGAAATACACGAATTAGCTTTAAATTCACGCGAAGAAAGCGATTTAACTTCAATATCATGCGATATACACGATTTGGCTTCAAATTTGTGCGAAATAGCGATTTTAAAGAAACGAATTTGCTTCAAATTCATGCGAAATGAACAATTTAGCTTCAGATTCGTACGAAATACACGAATTAGCTTTAAATTCACGCGAAACAAACGATTTAACTTCAATATCTTGCGATATACACGATTTGACTGCAAATTTGTGCGAAATAGCGATTTTAAAGAAACGAATTTACTTCAAATTCATGCGAAATGAACAATTTAGCTTCAGATTCGTACGAAATACACGAATTAGCTTTAAATTCACGCAAAGAAAGCGATTTAACTTCAATATCATGCGATATACACGATGTGGCTTCAAATTCGTGCGAAATAGCGATTTTAAAGAAACGAATTTGCTTCAAATTCATGCGAAATGAACAATTTAGCTTCAGATTCGTACGAAATACACGAATTAGCTTTAAATTCACGCGAAGAAAGCGATTTAACTTCAATATCATCCGATATACACGATTTGGCTTCAAATTTGTGCGAAATAGCGATTATAAAGAAACGAATTTGCTTCAAATTCATCGAAATGAACA
Organism: Megalopta genalis; assembly: GCF_051020955.1. Taxonomy (NCBI): domain Eukaryota; kingdom Metazoa; phylum Arthropoda; class Insecta; order Hymenoptera; family Halictidae; genus Megalopta; species Megalopta genalis. The sequence goes on along the minus strand of NW_027477569.1, from coordinate 64,195 downwards.
ATTTAGCTTCAGATTCGAACGAAATACACGAATTAGCTTTAAATTCACGCGAAAAAAGCGATTTAACATCAATATCATGCGATATACACGATTTGGCTTCAAATTTGTGCGAAATAGCGATTTTAAAGAAACGAATTTGCTTCAAAATCATGCGAAATGAACAATTTAGCTTCAGATTCGTACGAAATACACGAATTAGCTTTAAATTCACGCGAAGAAAGCGATTTAACTTCAATATCATGCGATATACACGATTTGGCTTCAAATTTGTGCGAAATAGCGATTTTAAAGAAACGAATTTGCTTCAAATTCATGCGAAATGAACAATTTAGCTTCAGATTCGTACGAAATACACGAATTAGCTTTAAATTCACGCGAAACAAACGATTTAACTTCAATATCTTGCGATATACACGATTTGACTGCAAATTTGTGCGAAATAGCGATTTTAAAGAAACGAATTTACTTCAAATTCATGCGAAATGAACAATTAGCTTCAGATTCGTACGAAATACACGAATTAGCTTTGAATTCACGCGAAAAAAGCGATTTAACTTTCAATATCATGCGATATACACGATTTGGCTTCAAATTTGTGCGAAATAGCGATATTAAAGAAACGATTTAGCTTTAAATTCTTGCGAAATGAACAATTTAGCTTCAGATTCATGCGAAATACTCGAATTAGCTTTAAATTCACGCGAAACAAACGATTTAACTTCAATATCTTGCGATATACACGATTTGGCTTCAAATTCGTGCGAAATAGCGATTTTAAAGAAACTAATTTGCTTCAAATTCATGCGAAATGAACAATTAGCTTCAGATTCGTACGAAATACACGAATTAGCTTTGAATTTACGCGAAAAAAGCGATTTAACTTCAATATCATGCGATATACACGATTTGGCTTCAAATTTGTGCGAAATAGCGATTTTAAAGAAACGAATTTGCTTCAAATTCATGCGAAATGAACAATTTAGCTTCAGATTCGTACGAAATACACGAATTAGCTTTAAATTCACGCGAAACAAACGATTTAACTTCAATATCTTGCGATATACACGATTTGACTGCAAATTTGTGCGAAATAGCGATTTTAAAGAAACGAATTTACTTCAAATTCATGCGAAATGAACAATTAGCTTCAGATTCGTACGAAATACACGAATTAGCTTTGAATTCACGCGAAAAAAGCGATTTAACTTTCAATATCATGCGATATACACGATTTGGCTTCAAATTTGTGCGAAATAGCGATATTAAAGAAACGATTTAGCTTTAAATTCTTGCGAAATGAACAATTTAGCTTCAGATTCATGCGAAATACTCGAATTAGCTTTAAATTCACGCGAAACAAACGATTTAACTTCAATATCTTGCGATATACACGATTTGGCTTCAAATTCGTGCGAAATAGCGATTTTAAAGAAACTAATTTGCTTCAAATTCATGCGAAATGAACAATTAGCTTCAGATTCGTACGAAATACACGAATTAGCTTTGAATTTACGCGAAAAAAGCGATTTAATTTTCAATATCATGCGATATACACGATTTGGCTTTAAATTCGTGCGAAATAGAGATTTTAAACAAACGATTTAGCTTTAAATTCTTGCGAAATGAACAATTTAGCTTCAGATTCATGCGTAATACTCGAATTAGCTTTAAATTCACGCGAAACAAACGATTTAACTTCAATATCTTGCGATATACACGATTTGGCTTCAAATTTGTGCGAAATAGCGATTTTAAAGAAACGAATTTGCTTCAAATTCATGCGAAATGAACAATTTAGCTTCAGATTCGTACGAAATACACGAATTAGCTTTGAATTCACGCGAAAAAAGCGATTTAACTTTCAATATCATGCGATATACACGATTTGGCTTCGAATTCGTGCGAAATAGCGATTTTACACAAACGTATTTGCTTCAAATTCATGCGAAATGAACAATTTAGATTCAGATTCGTACGAAATACACGAATTAGCTTTAAATTCACGCGAAGAAAGCGATTTAACTTCAATATCATGCGATATACACGATTTGGCTTCAAATTTGTGCGAAATAGCGATTTTAAAGAAACGAATTTGCTTCAAATTCATGCGAAATGAACAATTTAGCTTCAGATTCGTACGAAATACACGAATTAGCTTTAAATTCACGCGAAACAAACGATTTAACTTCAATATCTTGCGATATACACGATTTGACTGCAAATTTGTGCGAAATAGCGATTTTAAAGAAACGAATTTACTTCAAATTCATGCGAAATGAACAATTTAGCTTCAGATTCGTACGAAATACACGAATTAGCTTTAAATTCACGCAAAGAAAGCGATTTAACTTCAATATCATGCGATATACACGATGTGGCTTCAAATTCGTGCGAAATAGCGATTTTAAAGAAACGAATTTGCTTCAAATTCATGCGAAATGAACAATTTAGCTTCAGATTCGTACGAAATACACGAATTAGCTTTAAATTCACGCGAAGAAAGCGATTTAACTTCAATATCATCCGATATACACGATTTGGCTTCAAATTTGTGCGAAATAGCGATTATAAAGAAACGAATTTGCTTCAAATTCATCGAAATGAACAATTTAGCTTCAGATTCGAACGAAATACACGAATTAGCTTTAAATTCACGCGAAAAAAGCGATTTAACATCAATATCATGCGATATACACGATTTGGCTTCAAATTTGTGCGAAATAGCGATTTTAAAGAAACGAATTTGCTTCAAAATCATGCGAAATGAACAATTTAGCTTCAGATTCGTACGAAATACACGAATTAGCTTTAAATTCACGCGAAGAAAGCGATTTAACTTCAATATCATGCGATATACACGATTTGGCTTCAAATTTGTGCGAAATAGCGATTTTAAAGAAACGAATTTGCTTCAAATTCATGCGAAATGAACAATTTAGCTTCAGATTCGTACGAAATACACGAATTAGCTTTAAATTCACGCGAAACAAACGATTTAACTTCAATATCTTGCGATATACACGATTTGACTGCAAATTTGTGCGAAATAGCGATTTTAAAGAAACGAATTTACTTCAAATTCATGCGAAATGAACAATTAGCTTCAGATTCGTACGAAATACACGAATTAGCTTTGAATTCACGCGAAAAAAGCGATTTAACTTTCAATATCATGCGATATACACGATTTGGCTTCAAATTTGTGCGAAATAGCGATATTAAAGAAACGATTTAGCTTTAAATTCTTGCGAAATGAACAATTTAGCTTCAGATTCATGCGAAATACTCGAATTAGCTTTAAATTCACGCGAAACAAACGATTTAACTTCAATATCTTGCGATATACACGATTTGGCTTCAAATTCGTGCGAAATAGCGATTTTAAAGAAACTAATTTGCTTCAAATTCATGCGAAATGAACAATTAGCTTCAGATTCGTACGAAATACACGAATTAGCTTTGAATTTACGCGAAAAAAGCGATTTAATTTTCAATATCATGCGATATACACGATTTGGCTTTAAATTCGTGCGAAATAGAGATTTTAAACAAACGATTTAGCTTTAAATTCTTGCGAAATGAACAATTTAGCTTCAGATTCATGCGTAATACTCGAATTAGCTTTAAATTCACGCGAAACAAACGATTTAACTTCAATATCTTGCGATATACACGATTTGGCTTCAAATTTGTGCGAAATAGCGATTTTAAAGAAACGAATTTGCTTCAAATTCATGCGAAATGAACAATTTAGCTTCAGATTCGTACGAAATACACGAATTAGCTTTGAATTCACGCGAAAAAAGCGATTTAACTTTCAATATCATGCGATATACACGATTTGGCTTCGAATTCGTGCGAAATAGCGATTTTACACAAACGTATTTGCTTCAAATTCATGCGAAATGAACAATTTAGATTCAGATTCGTACGAAATACACGAATTAGCTTTAAATTCACGCGAAGAAAGCGATTTAACTTCAATATCATGCGATATACACGATTTGGCTTCAAATTTGTGCGAAATAGCGATTTTAAAGAAACGAATTTGCTTCAAATTCATGCGAAATGAACAATTTAGCTTCAGATTCGTACGAAATACACGAATTAGCTTTAAATTCACGCGAAACAAACGATTTAACTTCAATATCTTGCGATATACACGATTTGACTGCAAATTTGTGCGAAATAGCGATTTTAAAGAAACGAATTTACTTCAAATTCATGCGAAATGAACAATTAGCTTCAGATTCGTACGAAATACACGAATTAGCTTTGAATTCACGCGAAAAAAGCGATTTAACTTTCAATATCATGCGATATACACGATTTGGCTTTAAATTCGTGCGAAATAGAGATTTTAAACAAACGAATTAGCTTTAAATTCTTGTGAAATGAACAATTTAGCTTCAGATTCATGCGAAATACTCGAATTAGCTTTAAATTCACGCGAAGAAAGCGATTTAACTTCAATATCATGAGATATACACGATTTGGCTTCAAATTTGTGCGAAATAGCGATTTTAAAGAAACGAAATTGCTTCAAATTCATGCGAAATGAACAATTAGCTTCAGATTCGTACGAAATACACGAATTAGCTTTGAATTTACGCGAAAAAAGCGATTTAATTTTCAATATCATGCGATATACACGATTTGGCTTTAAATTCGTGCGAAATAGAGATTTTAAACAAACGATTTAGCTTTAAATTCTTGCGAAATGAACAATTTAGCTTCAGATTCATGCGTAATACTCGAATTAGCTTTAAATTCACGCGAAACAAACGATTTAACTTCAATATCTTGCGATATACACGATTTGGCTTCAAATTTGTGCGAAATAGCGATTTTAAAGAAACGAATTTGCTTCAAATTCATGCGAAATGAACAATTTAGCTTCAGATTCGTACGAAATACACGAATTAGCTTTGAATTCACGCGAAAAAAGCGATTTAACTTTCAATATCATGCGATATACACGATTTGGCTTCGAATTCGTGCGAAATAGCGATTTTACACAAACGTATTTGCTTCAAATTCATGCGAAATGAACAATTTAGATTCAGATTCGTACGAAATACACGAATTAGCTTTAAATTCACGCGAAGAAAGCGATTTAACTTCAATATCATGCGATATACACGATTTGGCTTCAAATTCGTGCGAAATAGAGATTTTAAACAAACGATTTAGCTTTAAATTCTTGCGAAATGAACAATTTAGCTTCAGATTCATGCGAAATACTCGAATTAGCTTTAAATTCACGCGAAACAAACGATTTAACTTCAATATCTTGCGATATTTACGATTTGACTTCAAATTTGTGCGAAATAGCGATTTTAAAGAAACGAATTTGCTTCAAATTCATGCGAAATGAAAAATTTAGCTTCAGATTCGTACGAAATACACGCATTAGCTTTGAATTCACGCGAAAAAAGCGAATTAACTTTCAATATCATGCGATATACACGATTTGGCTTCAAATTCGTGCGAAATAGCGATTTTAAACAAACGAATTTGCTTCAAATTCATGCTAAATGAACAATTTTGCTTCAGATTCGTACGAAATACACGAATTAGCTTTAAATTCACGCGAAGAAAGCGATTTAACTTCAATATCATGCGATATACACGATGTGGCTTCAAATTCGTGCGAAATAGCGATTTTAAAGAAACGAATTTGCTTCAAATTCATGCGAGATGAACAATTTAGCTTCAGATTCGTACGAAATACACGAATTAGCTTTAAATTCACGCGAAGAAAGCGATTTAACTTCAATATCTTGCGATATACACGATTTGGCTTCAAATTTGTGCGAAATAGCGATTTTAAAGAAACGAATTTGCTTCAAATTCATGCGAAATGAACAATTAGCTTCAGATTCGTACGAAATACACGAATTAGCTTTGAATTTACGCGAAAAAAGCGATTTAATTTTCAATATCATGCGATATACACGATTTGGCTTTAAATTCGTGCGAAATAGAGATTTTAAACAAACGATTTAGCTTTAAATTCTTGCGAAATGAACAATTTAGCTTCAGATTCATGCGAAATACTCGAATTAGCTTTAAATTCACGCGAAACAAACGATTTAACTTCAATATCTTGCGATATTTACGATTTGACTTCAAATTTGTGCGAAATAGCGATTTTAAAGAAACGAATTTGCTTCAAATTCATGCGAAATGAAAAATTTAGCTTCAGATTCGTACGAAATACACGCATTAGCTTTGAATTCACGCGAAAAAAGCGAATTAACTTTCAATATCATGCGATATACACGATTTGGCTTCAAATTCGTGCGAAATAGCGATTTTAAACAAACGAATTTGCTTCAAATTCATGCTAAATGAACAATTTTGCTTCAGATTCGTACGAAATACACGAATTAGCTTTAAATTCACGCGAAGAAAGCGATTTAATTTTCAATATCATGCGATATACACGATTTGGCTTTAAATTCGTGCGAAATAGAGATTTTAAACAAACGATTTAGCTTTAAATTCTTGCGAAATGAACAATTTAGCTTCAGATTCATGCGTAATACTCGAATTAGCTTTAAATTCACGCGAAACAAACGATTTAACTTCAATATCTTGCGATATACACGATTTGGCTTCAAATTTGTGCGAAATAGCGATTTTAAAGAAACGAATTTGCTTCAAATTCATGCGAAATGAACAATTTAGCTTCAGATTCGTACGAAATACACGAATTAGCTTTGAATTCACGCGAAAAAAAGCGATTTAACTTTCAATATCATGCGATATATACGATTTGGCTTCGAATTCGTGCGAAATAGCGATTTTACACAAACGTATTTGCTTCAAATTCATGCGAAATGAACAATTTAGATTCAGATTCGTACGAAATACACGAATTAGCTTTAAATTCACGCGAAGAAAGCGATTTAACTTCAATATCATGCGATATACACGATTTGGCTTCAAATTCGTGCGAAATAGAGATTTTAAACAAACGATTTAGCTTTAAATTCTTGCGAAATGAACAATTTAGCTTCAGATTCATGCGAAATACTCGAATTAGCTTTAAATTCACGCGAAACAAACGATTTAACTTCAATATCTTGCGATATTTACGATTTGACTTCAAATTTGTGCGAAATAGCGATTTTAAAGAAACGAATTTGCTTCAAATTCATGCGAAATGAAAAATTTAGCTTCAGATTCGTACGAAATACACGCATTAGCTTTGAATTCACGCGAAAAAAGCGAATTAACTTTCAATATCATGCGATATACACGATTTGGCTTCAAATTCGTGCGAAATAGCGATTTTAAACAAACGAATTTGCTTCAAATTCATGCTAAATGAACAATTTTGCTTCAGATTCGTACGAAATACACGAATTAGCTTTAAATTCACGCGAAGAAAGCGATTTAACTTCAATATCATGCGATATACACGATGTGGCTTCAAATTCGTGCGAAATAGCGATTTTAAAGAAACGAATTTGCTTCAAATTCATGCGAGATGAACAATTTAGCTTCAGATTCGTACGAAATACACGAATTAGCTTTAAATTCACGCGAAGAAAGCGATTTAACTTCAATATCTTGCGATATACACGATTTGGCTTCAAATTTGTGCGAAATAGCGATTTTAAAGAAACGAATTTGCTTCAAATTCATGCGAAATGAACAATTAGCTTCAGATTCGTACGAAATACACGAATTAGCTTTGAATTTACGCGAAAAAAGCGATTTAATTTTCAATATCATGCGATATACACGATTTGGCTTTAAATTCGTGCGAAATAGAGATTTTAAACAAACGATTTAGCTTTAAATTCTTGCGAAATGAACAATTTAGCTTCAGATTCATGCGTAATACTCGAATTAGCTTTAAATTCACGCGAAACAAACGATTTAACTTCAATATCTTGCGATATACACGATTTGGCTTCAAATTTGTGCGAAATAGCGATTTTAAAGAAACGAATTTGCTTCAAATTCATGCGAAATGAACAATTTAGCTTCAGATTCGTACGAAATACACGAATTAGCTTTGAATTCACGCGAAAAAAGCGATTTAACTTTCAATATCATGCGATATACACGATTTGGCTTCGAATTCGTGCGAAATAGCGATTTTACACAAACGTATTTGCTTCAAATTCATGCGAAATGAACAATTTAGATTCAGATTCGTACGAAATACACGAATTAGCTTTAAATTCACGCGAAGAAAGCGATTTAACTTCAATATCATGCGATATACACGATTTGGCTTCAAATTCGTGCGAAATAGAGATTTTAAACAAACGATTTAGCTTTAAATTCTTGCGAAATGAACAATTTAGCTTCAGATTCATGCGAAATACTCGAATTAGCTTTAAATTCACGCGAAACAAACGATTTAACTTCAATATCTTGCGATATTTACGATTTGACTTCAAATTTGTGCGAAATAGCGATTTTAAAGAAACGAATTTGCTTCAAATTCATGCGAAATGAACAATTTAGCTTCAGAATCGTACGAAATACACGAATTAGCTTTAAATTCACGCGAAGAAAGCGATTTAACTTCAATATCTTGCGATATACACGATTTGGCTTCAAATTTGTGCGAAATAGCGATTTTAAAGAAACGAATTTGCTTCAAATTCATGCGAAATGAACAATTTAGCTTCAGATTCGTACGAAATACACGAATTAGTTTTAAATTCACGCGAAAAAAGCGATTTAACTTCAATATCATGCGATATACACGATTTGGCTTCAAATTTGTGCGAAATAGCGATATTAAAGAAACGATTTAGCTTTAAATTCTTGCGAAATGAACAATTTAGCTTCAGATTCATGCGAAATACTCGAATTAGCTTTAAATTCACGCGAAACAAACGATTTAACTTCAATATCTTGCGATATACACGATTTGGCTTCAAATTCGTGCGAAATAGCGATTTTAAACAAACGAATTTGCTTCAGATTCATGCGAAATGAACAATTTAGCTTCAGATTCGTACGAAATACACGAATTAGCTTTAAATTCACGCGAAGAAAGCGATTTAACTTCAATATCATGCGATAGACACGATTTGGCTTCAAATTTGTGCGAAATAGCGATTTTAAAGAAACTAATTTGCTTCAAATTCATGCGAAATGAACAATTAGCTTCAGATTCGTACGAAATACACGAATTAGCTTTGAATTTACGCGAAAAAAGCGATTTAATTTTCAATATCATGCGATATACACGATTTGGCTTTAAATTCGTGCGAAATAGAGATTTTAAACAAACGATTTAGCTTTAAATTCTTGCGAAATGAACAATTTAGCTTCAGATTCATGCGTAATACTCGAATTAGCTTTAAATTCACGCGAAACAAACGATTTAACTTCAATATCTTGCGATATACACGATTTGGCTTCAAATTTGTGCGAAATAGCGATTTTAAAGAAACGAATTTGCTTCAAATTCATGCGAAATGAACAATTTAGCTTCAGATTCGTACGAAATACACGAATTAGCTTTGAATTCACGCGAAAAAAGCGATTTAACTTTCAATATCATGCGATATACACGATTTGGCTTCGAATTCGTGCGAAATAGCGATTTTACACAAACGTATTTGCTTCAAATTCATGCGAAATGAACAATTTAGATTCAGATTCGTACGAAATACACGAATTAGCTTTAAATTCACGCGAAGAAAGCGATTTAACTTCAATATCATGCGATATACACGATTTGGCTTCAAATTTGTGCGAAATAGCGATTTTAAAGAAACGAATTTGCTTCAAATTCATGCGAAATGAAAAATTTAGCTTCAGATTCGTACGAAATACACGCATTAGCTTTGAATTCACGCGAAAAAAGCGAATTAACTTTCAATATCATGCGATATACACGATTTGGCTTCAAATTCGTGCGAAATAGCGATTTTAAACAAACGAATTTGCTTCAAATTCATGCTAAATGAACAATTTTGCTTCAGATTCGTACGAAATACACGAATTAGCTTTAAATTCACGCGAAGAAAGCGATTTAACTTCAATATCATGCGATATACACGATGTGGCTTCAAATTCGTGCGAAATAGCGATTTTAAAGAAACGAATTTGCTTCAAATTCATGCGAGATGAACAATTTAGCTTCAGATTCGTACGAAATACACGAATTAGCTTTAAATTCACGCGAAGAAAGCGATTTAACTTCAATATCTTGCGATATACACGATTTGGCTTCAAATTTGTGCGAAATAGCGATTTTAAAGAAACGAATTTGCTTCAAATTCATGCGAAATGAACAATTTAGCTTCAGAATCGTACGAAATACACGAATTAGCTTTAAATTCACGCGAAGAAAGCGATTTAACTTCAATATCTTGCGATATACACGATTTGGCTTCAAATTTGTGCGAAATAGCGATTTTAAAGAAACGAATTTGCTTCAAATTCATGCGAAATGAACAATTTAGCTTCAGATTCGTACGAAATACACGAATTAGCTTTAAATTCACGCGAAAAAAGCGATTTAACTTCAATATCATGCGATATACACGATTTGGCTTCAAATTTGTGCGAAATAGCGATTTTAAAGAAACGAATTTGCTTCAAATTCATGCGAAATGAACAATTTAGCTTCAGATTCGTACGAAATACACGAATTAGCTTTAAATTCACGCGAAGAAAGTGATTTAACTTCAATATCATGCGATATACACGATTTGGCTTCAAATTTGTGCGAAATAGCGATTTTAAAGAAACGAATTTGCTTCAAATTCATGCGAAATGAACAATTTAGCTTCAGATTCGTACGAAATACACGAATTAGCTTTAAATTCACGCGAAGAAAGCGATTTAACTTCAATATCATGCGATATACACGATTTGGCTTCAAATTCGTGCGAAATAGCAATTTTAAAGAAACGAATTTGCTTCAAATTCATGCGAAATGAACAATTTAGCTTCAGATTCGTACGAAATACACGAATTAGCTTTGAATTCACGCGAAAAAAGCGATTTAACTTTCAATATCATGCGATATACACGATTTGGCTTCAAATTCGTGCGAAATAGCGATTTTAAACAAACGAATTTGCTTCAAATTCATGCGAAATGAACAATTTAGCTTCAGATTCATGCGAAATACTCGAATTAGCTTTAAATTCACGCGAAACAAACGATTTAACTTCAATATCATGCGATATACATGATTTGGCTTCAAATTCGTGCGAAATAGAGATTTTAAACAAACGATTTAGCTTTAAATTCTTGTGAAATGAACAATTTAGCTTCAGATTCATGCGAAATACTCGAATTAGCTTTAAATTCACGCGAAACAAACGACTTAACTTCAATATCTTGCGATATACACGATTTTGCTTCAAATTTGTGCGAAATAGCGACTTTAAAGAAACGAATTTGCTTCAAATTCATGCGAAATGATCAATTTAGCTTCAGATTCGTACGAAATACCCGAATTAGCTTTGAATTCACGCGAAAAAAGCGATTTAACTTTCAATATCATGCGATATACACGATTTGGCTTCAAATTCGTGCGAAATAGCGATTTTAAACAAACGAATTTGCTTCAAATTCATGCGAAATGAACAATTTAGCTTCAGATTCGTACGAAATACCCGAATTAGCTTTGAATTCACGCGAAAAAAGCGATTTAACTTTCAATATCATGCGATATACACGATTTGGCTTCAAATTTGTTCGAAATAGCGATTTTAAAGAAACGAATTTGCTTCAAATTCATGCGAAATGAACAATTTAGCTTCAGATTCGTACGAAATACACGAATTAGCTTTAAATTCACGCGAAAAAAGCGATTTAACTTCAATATCATGCGATATACACGATTTGGCTTCAACTTTGTGCGAAATAGCGATTTTAAAGAAACGAATTTGCTTCAAATTCATGCGAAATGAACAATTTAGCTTCAGATTCGTACGAAATACACGAATTAGCTTTAAATTCACGCGAAGAAAGCGATTTAACTTCAATATCATGCGATATACACGATTTGGCTTCAAATTTGTGCGAAATAGCGATTTCAAAGAAACGAATTTGCTTCAAATTCATGGGAAATGAACAATTTAGCTTCAGATTCGTACGAAATACACGAATTAGCTTTAAATTCACGCGATGAAAGCGATTTAACTTCAATATCATGCGATATACACGATTTGGCTTCAAATTCTTGCGAAATAGCGATTTTAAAGAAACGAATTTGCTTCAAATTCATGCGAAATGAACAATTTAGCTTCAGATTCGTACGAAATACACGAATTAGCTTTAAATTCACGCGAAGAAAGCGATTTAACTTCAATATCATGCGATATACACGATTTGGCTTCAAATTCGTGCGAAATAGCGATTTTAAAGAAATGAATTTGCTTCAAATTCATGCCAAATGAACAATTTTGCTTCAGATTCGTACGAAATACACGAATTAGCTTTAAATTCACGCGAAAAAGCGATTTGACTTCAATATCATGCGATATACACGATTTGGCTTCAAATTCGTGCTAAATAGCGATTTTAAAGAAATGAATTTGCTTCAAATTCATGCCAAATGAACAATTTTGCTTCAGATTCGTACGAAATACACGAATTAGCTTTAAATTCACGCGAAAAAAGCGATTTGACTTCAATATCATGCGATATACACGATTTGGCTTCAAATTCGTGCTAAATAGAGACTTTAAACAAACGATTTAGCTTTAAATTCTTGTGAAATGAACAATTTGGCTTCAGATTCATGCGAAATACTCGAATTAGCTTTAAATTCACGCGAAACGAACGACTTAACTTCAATATCTTGCGATATACACGATTTGGCTTCAAATTTGTGCGAAATAGCGATTTTAAAGAAACGAATTTGCTTCAAATTCATGCGAAATGAACAATTTAGCTTCAGATTCGTACGAAATACACGAATTAGCTTTGAATTCACGCGAAGAAAGCGATTTAACTTCAATATCATGCGATATACACGATGTGGCTTCAAATTCGTGCGAAATAGCGATTTTAAAGAAACGAATTTGCTTCAAATTCATGCGAAATGAACAATTTAGCTTCAGATTCGTACGAAATACACGAATTAGCTTTAAATTCACGCGAAGAAAGCGATTTAACTTCAATATCATGCGATATACACGATTTGGTTTCAAATTCGTGCGAAATAGCAATTTTAAAGAAACGAATTTGCTTCAAATTCATGCGAAATGAACAATTTAGCTTCAGATTCGTACGAAATACACGAATTAGCTTTGAATTCACGCGAAAAAAAGCGATTTAACTTTCAATATCATGCGATATACACGATTTGGCTTCAAATTCGTGCGAAATAGCGATTTTAAAGAAACGAATTTGCTTCAAATTCATGCGAAATGAACAATTTAGCTTCAGATTCGTACGAAATACACGAATTAGCTTTAAATTCACGCGAAGAAAGCGATTTAACTTCAATATCATGCGATATACACGATTTGGCTTCAAATTTGTGCGAAATAGCGATTTTAAAGAAACGAATTTGCTTCAAATTCATGGGAAATGAACAATTTAGCTTCAGATTCGTACGAAATACACGAATTAGCTTTAAATTCACGCGAAGAAAGCGATTTAACTTCAATATCATGCGATATACACGATTTTGGCTTCAAATTCTTGCGAAATAGCGATTTTAAAGAAACGAATTTGCTTCAAATTCATGCCAAATGAACAATTTTGCTTCAGATTTCGTACGAAATACACGAATTAGCTTTAAATTCACGCGAAAAAAGCGATTTGACTTCAATATCATGCGATATACACGATTTGGCTTCAAATTCGTGCTAAATAGAGGATTTTAAACAAACGATTTAGCTTTATATTCTTGTGAAATGAACAATTTAGCTTCAGATTCATGCGAAATACTCGAATTAGCTTTAATTCACGCGAAACGAACGACTTAACTTTAATATCTTGCGATATACACGATTTGGCTTCAAATTTGTGCGAAATAGCGATTTTAAAGAACGAATTTGCTTCAAATTCATGCGAAATGAACAATTTAGCTTCAGATTCGTACGAAATACACGAATAGCTTTAAATTCACGCGAAGGAAAGCGATTAACTTCAATATCATGCGATATACACGATGTGGCTTCAAATTCGTGCGAAATAGCGATTTTAAAGAAACGAATTTGCTTCAAATTCATGCGAAATGAACAATTTAGCTTCGAGATTCGTACGAAATTACACGAATTAGCTTTAAATCACGCGAAAAAAGCGATTTAACTTCAATATCATGCGATATACACGATTTGGCTTCAACTTTGTGCGAAATAGCGATTTTAAAGAAACGAATTTGCTTCAAATTCATGCGAAATGAACAATTTAGCTTCAGATTCGTACGAAATACACGAATTAGCTTTAAATTCACGCGAAGAAAGCGATTTAACTTCAATATCATGCGATATACACGATTTGGCTTCAAATTTGTGCGAAATAGCGATTTCAAAGAAACGAATTTGCTTCAAATTCATGGGAAATGAACAATTTAGCTTCAGATTCGTACGAAATACACGAATTAGCTTTAAATTCACGCGAAGAAAGCGATTTAACTTCAATATCATGCGATATACACGATTTGGCTTCAAATTCTTGCGAAATAGCGATTTTAAAGAAACGAATTTGCTTCAAATTCATGCGAAATGAACAATTTAGCTTCAGATTCGTACGAAATACACGAATTAGCTTTAAATTCACGCGAAGAAAGCGATTTAACTTCAATATCATGCGATATACACGATTTGGCTTCAAATTCGTGCGAAATAGCGATTTTAAAGAAATGAATTTGCTTCAAATTCATGCCAAATGAACAATTTTGCTTCAGATTCGTACGAAATACACGAATTAGCTTTAAATTCACGCGAAAAAAGCGATTTGACTTCAATATCATGCGATATACACGATTTGGCTTCAAATTCGTGCTAAATAGCGATTTTAAAGAAATGAATTTGCTTCAAATTCATGCCAAATGAACAATTTTGCTTCAGATTCGTACGAAATACACGAATTAGCTTTAAATTCACGCGAAAAAAGCGATTTGACTTCAATATCATGCGATATACACGATTTGGCTTCAAATTCGTGCTAAATAGAGACTTTAAACAAACGATTTAGCTTTAAATTCTTGTGAAATGAACAATTTAGCTTCAGATTCATGCGAAATACTCGAATTAGCTTTAAATTCACGCGAAACGAACGACTTAACTTCAATATCTTGCGATATACACGATTTGGCTTCAAATTTGTGCGAAATAGCGATTTTAAAGAAACGAATTTGCTTCAAATTCATGCGAAATGAACAATTTAGCTTCAGATTCGTACGAAATACACGAATTAGCTTTGAATTCACGCGAAGAAAGCGATTTAACTTCAATATCATGCGATATACACGATGTGGCTTCAAATTCGTGCGAAATAGCGATTTTAAAGAAACGAATTTGCTTCAAATTCATGCGAAATGAACAATTTAGCTTCAGATTCGTACGAAATACACGAATTAGCTTTAAATTCACGCGAAGAAAGCGATTTAACTTCAATATCATGCGATATACACGATTTGGTTTCAAATTCGTGCGAAATAGCAATTTTAAAGAAACGAATTTGCTTCAAATTCATGCGAAATGAACAATTTAGCTTCAGATTCGTACGAAATACACGAATTAGCTTTGAATTCACGCGAAAAAAGCGATTTAACTTTCAATATCATGCGATATACACGATTTGGCTTCAAATTCGTGCGAAATAGCGATTTTAAAGAAACGAATTTGCTTCAAATTCATGCGAAATGAACAATTTAGCTTCAGATTCGTACGAAATACACGAATTAGCTTTAAATTCACGCGAAGAAAGCGATTTAACTTCAATATCATGCGATATACACGATTTGGCTTCAAATTTGTGCGAAATAGCGATTTTAAAGAAACGAATTTGCTTCAAATTCATGGGAAATGAACAATTTAGCTTCAGATTCGTACGAAATACACGAATTAGCTTTAAATTCACGCGAAGAAAGCGATTTAACTTCAATATCATGCGATATACACGATTTGGCTTCAAATTCTTGCGAAATAGCGATTTTAAAGAAACGAATTTGCTTCAAATTCATGCCAAATGAACAATTTTGCTTCAGATTCGTACGAAATACACGAATTAGCTTTAAATTCACGCGAAAAAAGCGATTTGACTTCAATATCATGCGATATACACGATTTGGCTTCAAATTCGTGCTAAATAGAGATTTTAAACAAACGATTTAGCTTTATATTCTTGTGAAATGAACAATTTAGCTTCAGATTCATGCGAAATACTCGAATTAGCTTTAAATTCACGCGAAACGAACGACTTAACTTTAATATCTTGCGATATACACGATTTGGCTTCAAATTTGTGCGAAATAGCGATTTTAAAGAAACGAATTTGCTTCAAATTCATGCGAAATGAACAATTTAGCTTCAGATTCGTACGAAATACACGAATTAGCTTTAAATTCACGCGAAGAAAGCGATTTAACTTCAATATCATGCGATATACACGATGTGGCTTCAAATTCGTGCGAAATAGCGATTTTAAAGAAACGAATTTGCTTCAAATTCATGCGAAATGAACAATTTAGCTTCAGATTCGTACGAAATACACGAATTAGCTTTAAATTCACGCGAAAAAAGCGATTTAACTTCAATATCATGCGATATACACGATTTGGCTTCAACTTTGTGCGAAATAGCGATTTTAAAGAAACGAATTTGCTTCAAATTCATGCGAAATGAACAATTTAGCTTCAGATTCGTACGAAATACACGAATTAGCTTTAAATTCACGCGAAGAAAGCGATTTAACTTCAATATCATGCGATATACACGATTTGGCTTCAAATTTGTGCGAAATAGCGATTTCAAAGAAACGAATTTGCTTCAAATTCATGGGAAATGAACAATTTAGCTTCAGATTCGTACGAAATACACGAATTAGCTTTAAATTCACGCGAAGAAAGCGATTTAACTTCAATATCATGCGATATACACGATTTGGCTTCAAATTCTTGCGAAATAGCGATTTTAAAGAAACGAATTTGCTTCAAATTCATGCGAAATGAACAATTTAGCTTCAGATTCGTACGAAATACACGAATTAGCTTTAAATTCACGCGAAGAAAGCGATTTAACTTCAATATCATGCGATATACACGATTTGGCTTCAAATTCGTGCGAAATAGCGATTTTAAAGAAATGAATTTGCTTCAAATTCATGCCAAATGAACAATTTTGCTTCAGATTCGTACGAAATACACGAATTAGCTTTAAATTCACGCGAAAAAAGCGATTTGACTTCAATATCATGCGATATACACGATTTGGCTTCAAATTCGTGCTAAATAGCGATTTTAAAGAAATGAATTTGCTTCAAATTCATGCCAAATGAACAATTTTGCTTCAGATTCGTACGAAATACACGAATTAGCTTTAAATTCACACGAAAAAAGCGATTTGACTTCAATATCATGCGATATACACGATTTGGCTTCAAATTCGTGCTAAATAGAGACTTTAAACAAACGATTTAGCTTTAAATTCTTGTGAAATGAACAATTTAGCTTCAGATTCATGCGAAATACTCGAATTAGCTTTAAATTCACGCGAAACGAACGACTTAACTTCAATATCTTGCGATATACACGATTTGGCTTCAAATTTGTGCGAAATAGCGATTTTAAAGAAACGAATTTGCTTCAAATTCATGCGAAATGAACAATTTAGCTTCAGATTCGTACGAAATACACGAATTAGCTTTGAATTCACGCGAAAAAAGCGATTTAACTTTCAATATCATGCGATATACACGATTTGGCTTCAAATTCGTGCGAAATAGCGATTTTAAAGAAACGAATTTGCTTCAAATTCATGCGAAATGAACAATTTAGCTTCAGATTCGTACGAAATACACGAATTAGCTTTAAATTCACGCGAAGAAAGCGATTTAACTTCAATATCATGCGATATACACGATTTGGCTTCAAATTTGTGCGAAATAGCGATTTTAAAGAAACGAATTTGCTTCAAATTCATGGGAAATGAACAATTTAGCTTCAGATTCGTACGAAATACACGAATTAGCTTTAAATTCACGCGAAGAAAGCGATTTAACTTCAATATCATGCGATATACACGATGTGGCTTCAAATTCGTGCGAAATAGCGATTTTAAAGAAACGAATTTGCTTCAAATTCATGCGAAATGAACAATTTAGCTTCAGATTCGTACGAAATACACGAATTAGCTTTAAATTCACGCGAAGAAAGCGATTTAACTTCTATATCATGCGATATACACGATTTGGTTTCAAATTCGTGCGAAATAGCAATTTTAAAGAAACGAATTTGCTTCTAATTCATGCGAAATGAACAATTTAGCTTCAGATTCGTACGAAATACACGAATTAGCTTTGAATTCACGCGAAAAAAGCGATTTAACTTTCAATATCATGCGATATACACGATTTGGCTTCAAATTCGTGCGAAATAGCGATTTTAAAGAAACGAATTTGCTTCAAATTAATGCGAAATGAACAATTTAGCTTCAGATTCGTACGAAATACAACGAATTAGCTTTAAATTCACGCGAAGAAAGCGATTTAACTTCAATATCATGCGATATACACGATGTGGCTTCAAATTCGTGCGAAATAGCGATTTTAAAGAAACGAATTTGCTTCAAATTCATGCGAAATGAACAATTTAGCTTCAGATTCGTACGAAATACACGAATTAGCTTTAAATTCACGCGAAGAAAGCGATTTAACTTCAATATCATGCGATATACACGATTTGGCTTCAAATTTGTGCGAAATAGCGATTTTAAAGAAACGAAATTGCTTCAAATTCGTGGGAAATGAACAATTTAGCTTCAGATTCGTACGAAATACACGAATTAGCTATAAATTCACGCGAAGAAAGCGATTTAACTTCAATATCATGCGATATACACGATTTGGCTTCCAATTCGTGCGAAATAGCGATTTTAAAGAAACGAATTTGCTTCAAATTCATGGGAAATGAACAATTTAGCTTCAGATTCGTACGAAATACACGAATTAGCTTTAAATTCACGCGAAGAAAGCGATTTAACTTCAATATCATGCGATATACACGATTTGGCTTCAAATTCTTGCGAAATAGCGATTTTAAAGAAACGAATTTGCTTCAAATTCATGCGAAATGAACAATTTAGCTTCAGATTCGTACGAAATACACGAATTAGCTTTAAATTCACGCGAAGAAAGCGATTTAACTTCAATATCATGCGAAATACACGATTTGGCTTCAAATTCGTGCGAAATAGCGATTTTAAAGAAATGAATTTGCTTCAAATTCATGCCAAATGAACAATTTTGCTTCACATTCGTACGAAATACACGAATTAGCTTTAAATTCACGCGAAAAAAGCGATTTGACTTCAATATCATGCGATATACACGATTTGGCTTCAAATTCGTGCTAAATAGAGATTTTAAACAAACGATTTAGCTTTAAATTCTTGTGAAATGAACAATTTAGCTTCAGATTCATGCGAAATACTCGAATTAGCTTTAAATTCACGCGAAACGAACGACTTAACTTCAATATCTTGCGATATACACGATTTGGCTTCAAATTTGTGCGAAATAGCGATTTTAAAGAAACGAATTTGCTTCAAATTCATGCGAAATGAACAATTTAGCTTCAGATTCGTACGAAATACACGAATTAGCTTTAAATTCACGCGAAGAAAGCGATTTAACTTCAATATCATGCGATATACACGATGTGGCTTCAAATTCGTGCGAAATAGCGATTTTAAAGAAACGAATTTGCTTCAAATTCATGCGAAATGAACAATTTAGCTTCAGATTCGTACGAAATACACGAATTAGCTTTAAATTCACGCGAAGAAAGCGATTTAACTTCAATATCATGCGATATACACGATTTGGATTCAAATTCGTGCGAAATAGCGATTTTAAAGAAACGAATTTGCTTCAAATTCATGCGAAATGAACAATTTAGCTTCAGATTCGTACGAAATACACGAATTAGCTTTGAATTCACGCGAAAAAAGCGATTTAACTTTCAATATCATGCGATATACACGATTTGGCTTCAAATTCGTGCGAAATAGCGATTTTAAAGAAACGAATTTGCTTCAAATTCATGCGAAATGAACAATTTAGCTTCAGATTCGTACGAAATACACGAATTAGCTTTAAATTCACGCGAAGAAAGCGATTTAACTTCAATATCATGCGATATACACGATTTGGCTTCAAATTCGTGCGAAATAGCAATTTTAAAGAAACGAATTTGCTTCAAATTCATGCGAAATGAACAATTTAGCTTCAGATTCGTACGAAATACACGAATTAGCTTTAAATTCACGCGAAGAAAGCGATTTAACTTCAATATCATGCGATATACACGATTTGGCTTCAAATTCGTGCGAAATAGCAATTTTAAAGAAACGAATTTGCTTCAAATTCATGCGAAATGAACAATTTAGCTTCAGATTCGTACGAAATACACGAATTAGCTTTGAATTCACGCGAAAAAAGCGATTTAACTTTCAATATCATGCGATATACACGATTTGGCTTCAAATTCGTGCGAAATAGAGATTTTAAACAAACGATTTAGCTTTAAATTCTTGTGAAATGAACAATTTAGCTTCAGATTCGTACGAAATACACGAATTAGCTTTAAATTCACGCGAAGAAAGCGATTTAACTTCAATATCATGCGATATACACGATTTGGCTTCAAATTCGTGCGAAATAGCAATTTTAAAGAAACGAATTTGCTTCAAATTCATGCGAAATGAACAATTTAGCTTCAGATTCGTACGAAATACACGAATTAGCTTTAAATTCACGCGAAGAAAGCGATTTAACTTCAATATCATGCGATATACACGATTTGGCTTCAAATTTGTGCGAAATAGCGATTTTAAAGTGTGACGTCCTCCGACGTTTGTATTAGTATATAAGAGCGTGGTTGTGCATGAATGTGTGTGTGTGTTACCGCGCAAACTAGTATATAAGCGTAGGTTAACCGAATTAGCCTAAACGTATCGTAGCCGACCATAGCATAAGTTTGTGACGTCCTCCGACGTTTGTATTAGTATATAAGAGCGTGGTTGTGCACGAATGTGTGTGTGTGTTACCGCGCAAACTAGTATATAAGCGTAGGTTAACCGAATTAGCCTAAACGTATCATAACCGACCGTAGCATAAGTTAGCAGATATCTACCTTATAACGAACCATAGAATAAGTTAGCATAACCACATTATTATACTCTCTAAAGAACAAGCGAATATTTCTAAGTACCGTAAAAAGCGCGTGGACTGGGACTACGTCATCCCGCTGAACGCGGCATCCCCTCTCCAGCGCCATCCACCACCATGGCGGACGCCCCTCCACCGGACTACCCCCGCCAGGCGGACCGGCGGCCATGAATCGAAAGAGTTCAATGCAGCCTCCGGCAGGATCACTCTCGTTCCGGAATTCGACCAGTATTAGTCGTACTTCTCGATCAGAAGTCCGGTCGTCCGCGATCGTCAAGTTCTTCTTATTCCAATTCAATTTCGATTCTGATTTCCAAGTCCAATCTTCTTGCGTTAGTATTAAGGCTCTGTAACTTAAGCCAATTTAATTAGAATATACATCTTAATTTAGAAGCAGTGAACGTAATTCATTCAACATACCTCTGCGATCCTAGTTCCTATTATTATTAGACTTACCACCGCATTTCGAATTACAACTTCAGAAAGCGTGTGTACCGGGCTTTCCCCACAAGTCCTGCACGCCACCGAAGTTGCTCTAACTAAATCCGTCCAGAAAGCGTATGTACCGGGCTTTCACCACAAGTCCTGTACGCCACCGGACAGAGCAGATAAATGATTAATTATTAACTAGCATTAGTATCACACATGCCGCGTCAGTCTGGGCGCAGAGCTCAATTGAAGAGACTCGTCCATCTATACGCTCAGATCCCTTACGAAACGCGGGTAAAGCATCGAAGTCAAGAAATCAGCATAATCAGCCATAAACCGCGAATAGATTCAGTTACGGGCGATCTCGCGTACCGCGAAGAAATCCAGATCATCCGCGAATACCGCGCACCTCGTCAACGCCACCTCTATCCTTGGACGGAGCTGATCGAGATCGACATCCCGAAATCAACGTACAGCCCAAGCAGAATCCCGGCAGGAGATCCGAGACGAGCGGCGTACGAGAAGCGAGCGAACGAGCCTTCCCGGCAGCAGGACCTGCCTATCACAGTAAGAGCCCGCGTATTTTGTCCCTGTGTTCGCGAGTAGGCGATACCCTGTTATACGCGAACGGTACGCGTCGCGTGGACTAAAGGCAGATCAATTTAATCGTTACACGTAAATCTCGCGCTCTCGCGGAATTATATATATTTTGCGGGAAATCACGCGCGGGACGTAACAATTTGGTGGCAGCGGTGGGATCTGATAAGCCAATCGCCATGCTCGCCAGCCCAGCGGACGGAACGCGGTCAAAATCGCATAATTTAGAAGGAAAACAATTATCGCAAGACGAACTCGCCGCGGTACAAAAAACCTTGATAAATAAAGAGCAACGGCTCATGGAACAATCGCGCAGCCTAGATAAAAAGCGTATGTTAATAGAATCGCAACAAATGCAGGCGCAGGCGGAAATAGATAAAGATCGCGACGAAATGGCGATCGAAAACGCGAGACTCCGCGAACAAATCGAAAAATTAACGGTGGGAAACTCACGAACCGCGGGACCGGCAAACCCGGCTTTCGAACCACCGACTCGGGTTCAATCAACGCATCGACCGTATTACGACTCCCGCGAAGCTGAAGACAATCAGCTAACATTAAAATCCGCAGCCGATATGATCCCGATGTTTAATGGTACGCAACCACCAGTACTTCAATTTACGCGCGCGTGCACTCACGCGAGATCTTTAGTACCCTCGCACTCGGAACGCAGCCTGGTAAGACTAATTATCGGTAAATTGCGCGGAGACGCTTTGTCCGTGGTAGAATTCCGCCACTTCGATACCGTGTCGGAACTATGCGAACGTTTAAAAATGCTATTCGGCGCGCAGCATAAAATCCAACACTACCAGGGCGAGCTAGCCAACATTTACATGGGTGAACATGAAAACATTTTTACCTACATAAACCGAGTTAGAGATCTACACGGGGCGATCATCAATTGCCTCCCGGACCAGGCCGACAACCGCGAGATCGACGACTTTGCGCGTGATTGTTTTATAGACGGGTTAATTCCTAACATACGAACGGAACTGCGTGCGGTTGGACATAAACATATGGAGGATATTTTTGACGAATCCGTGAGAGCATTCAAACAGTTGGAACTGGACTTGAAACGGTACGGTGATATAAACAGTCGAAGGGTCCGCTTTTCAAACGGTATAAACAGTCCGAGGACGGAGAACAGAAACTTCCTGTCGAGGAATCGGTCACCCTCACCTTATAATAACAGAGGATTTAGTTTCGCCGACCCGGGGAGTTTGTATATAAACAGTTCGGGCGATACGCGTTCAGGGTACTATGACTCATCAACGCGTCAACGCGACTACGATTTATCGATGCGCCGACGCGACTATGAATCACCGGCGCGCCACTACACAGACCGGCGCGAGCGCGCCTTCGGCCACGATTACTCGCCTCGTAAACAATACACATCCGGTCCTTCGCCGCGCTACGAATATCGACGCGATAACAATTATCGAGATCAACCGCGGGAACAATCTCGGCCGAATCACGCGAGCAACGCTCAAAGGTTTTGCAATTATTGCAAGACGCCCGGCCATGATATTCACGAATGCCGAAAGCGTGAATTCAACAATAAGATTCGCGAACAACAACCGTCGGGAAACGGGAAGAACCTCCCGACCACGTCGGACAATCGTCGGGAGGGAAACAGAAATTTTCAACGAGTAACGCCGATCGCGAGCGAAGAACAGACAGCAGAGACGGGAGAATCGCGCGGATAAATCTCCGTCCAGCCTCCGCGGTCCCACACGTAATGGTGTCTCCCCCGGAATTAATCAAAGCGGCCAAGTTGATGATAGACACCGGCGCCGAGCCTAATATCATCAAGGTATCACAATTAAAGTCGGATGTGATCGTCAACGTGAGCAACGCTATTAATATCACCGGGATAACGGACGAGTCCGTCACCACACTAGGCACGACGTCAATATCCATTGCAAACGCGGAAGTAGAATTTCACGTGGTTTCCGAAACCTTTCCAATCTCAGCGGACGGTATCTTGGGTTCTGCGTTTCTATCGCAAGGCGCGGAGATTTCATACAAGAAAGAAAGCGTATCGTGGCAGGGAAACGAGTTTCCTTTCACGACGCAATCCAAAATCGTTGTCGAACCGCGAACTGCTACATTAATAAGGGTAAAGGTGACCGGACCGGAATTCGGTTACCTCAGCCGTCGTGAAGTTTCAAAGGGAGTTTTCCTCCCGCACTGTCTCGCAAGAAACTCCGACGGACAAGCGATTGTGCGTTGTGTTAACACTAATAGCGAATCCATAACCTTTGCTACGCCGGAAATGGAGCTGGCAGAGGTGGAGGAGTTGTCGGAAACCGCCATTCCGCAAAAATTTTTCTCAAACCCTAAAAACAATTCGAATTCTAATTCCGCTTCAATATTCAACCTAAATACAATAAATTCCCGCTACGAGAAGATCAAGGGCATCATTAGCACCGATCACCTCAGCGGAGAAGAAAAATTACATGTAGAACAATTGCTGGAATGCAATGAAGACCTCTTCCACCTCCCCGAGGAGCGCCTCGGCAAAACAAATGCGGTGCGGCACCGAATCGCTACGACTGACGATTCTCCGGTTCACGTAAAACAGTACAGATATCCACCGATACACAAAGAGGAGATAAACAAACAAATGAGGGAACTCCTCGAACAAGACATTGTTGCTCCTTCAAAGTCTCCCTACAACAGTCCACTCTGGATCGTGCCCAAAAAGGCAGATGCAGAGGGGAACAAGAAGTGGAGGATGGTAATAGACTTCCGCGCGCTCAACGAAAAATCGGTGCCCGACGCATATCCGCTGCCCAGTATCCTCGAAATTTTAGACCAGTTGGGCAGCGCCAAATATTTTAGCGTTTTCGATCTTGCGAGTGGATTCCACCAGATCGAGATGCACCCGGACGATGCGGAAAAAACGGCCTTTTCAACGCCATACGGCCACTACGAATATAAAAGAATGCCATTCGGCCTTCGAAACGCGCCCGCAACCTTTCAACGGCTAATGGATAACGTACTAACCGGCCTCCAAGGCACTGAACTCTTTGTATACCTAGATGACATCGTCATATACGCGCGAAGCTTGTCGGAGCACGCCACAAAATTTAACAAACTCGCGGATAGACTTAGACAGGCAAATCTAAAACTCCAGCCGTCGAAGTGTTCATTTCTGCATCGAGAGGTAGCGTATTTGGGCCATATAATTGGCGAAGACGGCGTAAAACCATGCCCGATGAAAATCGAGGCCGTGCGACGATTCCCGCGTCCGAAAACATTAAAAAACTTAAGAGAATTTCTGGGTCTGTCGGGATATTACAGACGTTTCATACCCAAATTTTCACAAATATCGAAACCACTCACGATACTTCTCAAAAAGGATACTAAGTTCGTATGGAACGTAGAGCAGGAGAAGGCGTTTAATACTCTCCGTGAAATCCTAACCACCGAGCCACTCCTCCAGTACCCCGATTTCGGAAAAGATTTTAAAATAACTACAGACGCGTCCGGATACGCGATAGGTGGAATATTGAGCCAGGGCGAAATCGGGAAAGACCGCCCGATAGCCTACGCATCTCGATTATTGCACGGGGCAGAACTAAATTACTCCACAATAGAGAAAGAATGCCTCGCGATTATTTACTGCACCCAATATTTTAGACCATATATCTACGGCAGGAAATTCAGCTTGATCACAGACCATCGTCCACTGGTCTGGATGAATTCCGTGAAGGATCCTACATCACGATTACTCAGATGGAGATTAAAATTAGCAGAATTTGACTATACGGTAATCTACAAGGCAGGAAAAACGAACCTCAACGCGGACGCGTTGTCCAGGAATCCCGCGACAGTACTTCCACTTTCCTCAGATTCATCAACTATATTCGATAGCGTTAGAAAACCTGCCCGTTCCCCGATCCTCGGATCAAGACCGGCAGCGATAGATTCCCCTACAACATCCGTGTCGGACCGGTTGCATTCCCGCTACTCATCGCCGCAACCCGCCACGTCACGAGGGAATTCCCCTCCGACGGAAAACACACCGCTATCCTCTCCCTCAAACAGAAAACAAACCTCGAGTCCAAACACCGACACAGAAACGGATACAGACGAGGATGAAAATATATTCGATAGTCACAACGCTCCAGCCTCCCCAAAAGGAAGGACCATAACGATCACAAGAGATAGACTAGTCATGCGAAACGACAATCTCGCCGTATTTGTAACAACCAGCGGCCAACCATTAGACCCGGGCGCCGTCGACCTGTTCAGGGCCGGAAAGATCCCGAAAGATTTGAAATTAACGCTCTGCCGGACCAGGGTGATGAAAATCGGCACTAAAAACCTACTCTTGCTCCCGATAAAAACATCACCACACCATACCGCGACATACGACGATCTGCTTGAACTTTTTGCCTCAATACTAGACGTGACGATCGAATTACAGTTAGATTCACTTAGCATATCGAAGACGAACATAGACGACATTCCATGGCACACTATCTACAGAATAATCATCGATACATTCGCGACCACGAATACCCAATTCTTTGCATGCGCAAACCAAGTCGTCATACCGACGGAGAACGAACGACTTCCTATCATAAAAGAAAACCATATTTCTTCCTTTGCCGGACACAAAGGGATAACAAAAACGTACAAAAGAATCCGCGAGAAGTATTATTGGAACACATTGAAAAAAGACGTGACCGAATTCATAAACAACTGCGAAACTTGCCAAAGGAAAAAACTAGTCAGAGTCAAAACGCGACAACCAATGACCATCACTGACACACCCGGAAAAGCATTCGAAAAGATATCAATGGATATCGTAGGTCCCCTCCCAACATCCTCAAAGAATCACACGTATATTCTAACGATACAGGACCTCCTCACCAAATATTCCCTTGCCCTCCCGCTGCGCAACGCGACCGCGATTGAGATCGCGGATGCCTTTATCAAAGATTTCATCTGTAGATTCGGGGCTCCTAAGGGAATTCTGACAGATCAGGGAGCGAACTTCCTGAGCTCATTAATGAAGAACATCTCAAAACGGTTTAGAATTACGCAATTTAAGACGACGGCATTCCGGCCTCAGAGTAATGGTTCTATAGAAAGATCCCATCATGTGTTGACGGAATATTTGAAACAATATGTATCCAGGGCCGATTGGGACGAGTGGCTCCCACATGCAATGTTTTCTTACAATACGAGTGTTCACGAGGGAACTCTCTACACTCCACATGAACTGGTATTCGGCACTCTAGCGCGAACCCCGTCAGCAAATCCAATAATACACGATTCATCGGACGAATCTTACACAGCCTATCTCGAGAAACTACAAACAAAAATTTCCGAGACCCTAACAGACGCCAGAAATAATCTTACTTCCGCTAAGAACAGATCAAAACAATATTACGATAGAAAAACCAACGCACAGTCCTTTATCGTCGGAGACAGGGTATACCTGCTTAAGCAGCCCAAACGCGATAAATTTGACGACGAGTATATCGGACCGTTCACCGTGATCGAATGTACGGGTGATAGGAATGTTAAGATAAGAATGAAGAAAGGTACGAAAATTGTTCACACGGATAAACTTAAGCATGCGCCGCGTCAGCATATAAACCTAGTGAGTCACGCACCCCCACCGACCCTTATCGCGAACGATAAACGAAATATCGTATATAGAACAGCCGGAGAACTCAGCGACAACCATCAGTCTACAACCAGAGCAGACACCATGAAGACCGCAACGATACTCTCAGTATTCTTTCTCCTACGTCCAACCAACGCATTGATAGGCTATGACTGCAATAGCCCTACTCTAAATACAACCACAATTTCAACCGTGGACTCGCCTAAATGCGAATATACGCACTCAAAGCCAATAACTACGAACCTCACAATCCAGCTGCTCCAGTTGATCGAGTTTAAGGACGTTCCGACATTCCAATGCAAGGTAGAGATTGATCGGACTGTCTACTATTGCGGTATGCATTCGCATACATCCGTGGTACATAACGGCCGACACCAGTACATATTGGACACCCCGAGGGACGTCTGCAAGGCCATGCACGAGTCAGGAATCCTGCCCCTCCCACCTACTGGTCAAATCGTAGGTATCAAAAGAAATAGCACCACGACGCGAGGCTTCACGTTAGCCGGATCAATACAACAAGACGGTACCTGTAGAGGAACGGCGTACAGCGACCCATACGGTACCTGGGATAATGTGGTGGTCCAATCAGTCATAAAGGTGACAATAAAAACCTTCCAGGCGTCGATCAAGCTATCCAGCAATACCTTGTACCTGCCCGGCGGCCAACGATGCCCACTGGACAAGGAGTACTGTATGGATTCCGAAGACGGTTACACGTATTGGACCAGCCTCCCTGAAGATCCCTGCAAAATGAGCAATTATAACGTGTTGTTCGAAGGCCGAGCGATAAAGGTATCTAACAAAAATTCGAATCTTGCCTCTCTGTATTCGGTAACGTCCGGCGATACAGCATTCGCCTTGACCAGCACTGGCCGAACGCAAGCATGCGGCTACACGCTCGAAAAAACCGAGCACCCGAAATTATTAATCCTGGAAACGGACAAGGAAGGAAGGTTTAAATCAGCAACAAAGCCCCAAACGAACAATCTCGACATATTCACTTACGTGAATACCAAGTTCGTTTATGTCGAAAGACATATCAAGTCTCAGATAGTGTCATTATATAAGGACACCATGAAACAAAAATGCCAGCTTGAACAGCAAATCTTGAGAAACATAATTTCCTTAGTTCATATCTCACCAGCAGAAGTAGCAGCCACTATCACCAAAGAACCAGGATACATGGCCCTCCCAGCCGGAGAAGTCATACACATAATTAAATGTGTGCCAGTACAGTGCTCCCTGAGAAAGACCAAGGACTGCTTCGACGAACTTCCTGTATCTTACAGAAACAACTCTTTATTTTTAACACCAAAAAACAGAATCCTGGTCAAAACAGGAACACGGAAAACGTGCAACGAACTAATACCTCCAACTTACCGTATCCACGGCACCTGGTACAAGCTCACGCCAAATCCAGTGGAAAGTATCGCGCCACCTCCGTTGCAGCCGTTAACAGCCTCCGCATGGAAGTACACGGACCCGACGAATCTCGCCAGCGGAGGAATCTACTCCAGGGAAGACCTCGAAAAACTCAACGAGCACATCATGTTCCCTGTCGAAAAGATGGCGGTCGTCGACGCACTGGCGCAAGGAGCGTCTGGTAGAGAGTATGCAGATGGCGCCGTCGGAATGTTCAACCTGATGGACGAAAATACCCTGCAGAAAATCGCAGAATCTACAGGGAAACATGTTTGGAATGGTTTCGTACAGTTCGGCTCGGCAATGGCCGGCGTTATAGGGATTTATGTAACCCTGCGGATCATAAAAATTATAATCAACACCATTCTCAACGGGATAGCCCTCCACGCAGCATACGGATGGAGTCTGCAGCTACTCGCCGCCTGTTGGAGCGCCTTGGCCCACTTCTGCCTATACCTGAAGGACAAAAATGGTGACAGTGAAGTGCGGAAGTGTTCGGTAAACCCAAAACCCTTAGAATGCGTGACATTAAATGTGCCCAAAGACAAGAATTGTGCGAGTGACAACGTGGACAATAAAGACAACAAACGCGATTCAATTGAACTATACGTAAGCGAAACTCCACAATATATTAGCTATAAGAAATGCAAACAAGACTCAGAAAGGAATGACTCCTAATGTCGTCATTCTTTTTGCGAAGGG
Organism: Megalopta genalis; assembly: GCF_051020955.1. NCBI lineage: Eukaryota > Metazoa > Arthropoda > Insecta > Hymenoptera > Halictidae > Megalopta > Megalopta genalis. The sequence goes on along the minus strand of NW_027477569.1, from coordinate 34,050 downwards.
GGGAGGTGTGACGTCCTCCGACGTTTGTATTAGTATATAAGAGCGTGGTTGTGCATGAATGTGTGTGTGTGTTACCGCGCAAACTAGTATATAAGCGTAGGTTAACCGAATTAGCCTAAACGTATCGTAACCGACCATAGCATAAGTTTGTGACGTCCTCCGACGTTTGTATTAGTATATAAGAGCGTGGTTGTGCACGAATGTGTGTGTGTGTTACCGCGCAAGCTAGTATATAAGCGTAGGTTAACCGAATTAGCCTAAACGTATCATAACCGACCGTAGCATAAGTTAGCAGATATCTACCTTATAACGAACCATAGAATAAGTTAGCATAACCACATTATTATACTCTCTAAAGAACAAGCGAATATTTCTAAGTACCGTAAAAAGCGCGTGGACTGGGACTACGTCATCCCGCTGAACGCGGCATCCCCTCTCCAGCGCCATCCACCACCATGGCGGACGCCCCTCCACCGGACTACCCCCGCCAGGCGGACCGGCGGCCATGAATCGAAAGAGTTCAATGCAGCCTCCGGCAGGATCACTCTCGTTCCGGAATTCGACCAGTATTAGTCGTACTTCTCGATCAGAAGTCCGGTCGTCCGCGATCGTCAAGTTCTTCTTATTCCAATTCAATTTCGATTCTGATTTCCAAGTCCAATCTTCTTGCGTTAGTATTAAGGCTCTGTAACTTAAGCCAATTTAATTAGAATATACATCTTAATTTAGAAGCAGTGAACGTAATTCATTCAACATACCTCTGCGATCCTAGTTCCTATTATTATTAGACTTACCACCGCATTTCGAATTACAACTTCAGAAAGCGTGTGTACCGGGCTTTCCCCACAAGTCCTGCACGCCACCGAAGTTGCTCTAACTAAATCCGTCCAGAAAGCGTATGTACCGGGCTTTCACCACAAGTCCTGTACGCCACCGGACAGAGCAGATAAATGATTAATTATTAACTAGCATTAGTATCACACATGCCGCGTCAGTCTGGGCGCAGAGCTCAATTGAAGAGACTCGTCCATCTATACGCTCAGATCCCTTACGAAACGCGGGTAAAGCATCGAAGTCAAGAAATCAGCATAATCAGCCATAAACCGCGAATAGATTCAGTTACGGGCGATCTCGCGTACCGCGAAGAAATCCAGATCATCCGCGAATACCGCGCACCTCGTCAACGCCACCTCTATCCTTGGACGGAGCTGATCGAGATCGACATCCCGAAATCAACGTACAGCCCAAGCAGAATCCCGGCAGGAGATCCGAGACGAGCGGCGTACGAGAAGCGAGCGAACGAGCCTTCCCGGCAGCAGGACCTGCCTATCACAGTAAGAGCCCGCGTATTTTGTCCCTGTGTTCGCGAGTAGGCGATACCCTGTTATACGCGAACGGTACGCGTCGCGTGGACTAAAGGCAGATCAATTTAATCGTTACACGTAAATCTCGCGCTCTCGCGGAATTATATATATTTTGCGGGAAATCACGCGCGGGACGTAACAAAAGAAACGAATTTGCTTCAAATTCATGGGAAATGAACAATTTAGCTTCAGATTCGTACGAAATACACGAATTAGCTTTAAATTCACGCGAAGAAAGCGATTTAACTTCAATATCATGCGATATACACGATTTGGCTTCAAATTCTTGCGAAATAGCGATTTTAAAGAAACGAATTTGCTTCAAATTCATGCGAAATGAACAATTTAGCTTCAGATTCGTACAAAATACACGAATTAGCTTTAAATTCACGCGAAGAAAGCGATTTAACTTCAATATCATGCGATATACACGATTTGGCTTCAAATTCGTGCGAAATAGCGATTTTAAAGAAATGAATTTGCTTCAAATTCATGCCAAATGAACAATTTTGCTTCAGATTCGTACGAAATACACGAATTAGCTTTAAATTCACGCGAAAAGAGCGATTTGACTTCAATATCATGCGATATACACGATTTGGCTTCAAATTCGTGCTAAATAGAGATTTTAAACAAACGATTTAGCTTTAAATTCTTGTGAAATGAACAATTTAGCTTCAGATTCATGCGAAATACTCGAATTAGCTTTAAATTCACGCGAAACGAACGACTTAACTTCAATATCTTGCGATATACACGATTTGGCTTCAAATTTGTGCGAAATAGCGATTTTAAAGAAACGAATTTGCTTCAAATTCATGCGAAATGAACAATTTAGCTTCAGATTCGTACGAAATACACGAATTAGCTTTAAATTCACGCGAAGAAAGCGATTTAACTTCAATATCATGCGATATACACGATGTGGCTTCAAATTCGTGCGTAATAGCGATTTTAAACAAACGAATTTGCTTCAAATTCATGCGAAATGAACAATTTAGCTTCAGATTCGTACGAAATACACGAATTAGCTTTAAATTCACGCGAAGAAAGCGATTTAACTTCAATATCATGCGATATACACGATTTGGTTTCAAATTCGTGCGAAATAGCAATTTTAAAGAAACGAATTTGCTTCTAATTCATGCGAAATGAACAATTTAGCTTCAGATTCGTACGAAATACACGAATTAGCTTTGAATTCACGCGAAAAAAGCGATTTAACTTTCAATATCATGCGATATACACGATTTGGCTTCAAATTCGTGCGAAATAGCGATTTTAAAGAAACGAATTTGCTTCAAATTCATGCGAAATGAACAATTTAGCTTCAGATTCGTACGAAATACAACGAATTAGCTTTAAATTCACGCGAAGAAAGCGATTTAACTTCAATATCATGCGATATACACGATGTGGCTTCAAATTCGTGCGAAATAGCGATTTTAAAGAAACGAATTTGCTTCAAATTCATGCGAAATGAACAATTTAGCTTCAGATTCGTACGAAATACACGAATTAGCTTTAAATTCACGCGAAGAAAGCGATTTAACTTCAATATCATGCGATATACACGATTTGGCTTCAAATTTGTGCGAAATAGCGATTTTAAAGAAACGAAATTGCTTCAAATTCGTGGGAAATGAACAATTTAGCTTCAGATTCGTACGAAATACACGAATTAGCTTTAAATTCACGCGAAGAAAGCGATTTAACTTCAATATCATGCGATATACACGATGTGGCTTCAAATTCGTGCGTAATAGCGATTTTAAAGAAACGAATTTGCTTCAAATTCATGCGAGATGAACAATTTAGCTTCAGATTCGTACGAAATACACGAATTAGCTTTAAATTCACGCGAAGAAAGCGATTTAACTTCAATATCTTGCGATATACACGATTTGGCTTCAAATTTGTGCGAAATAGCGATTTTAAAGAAACGAATTTGCTTCAAATTCATGCGAAATGAACAATTAGCTTCAGATTCGTACGAAATACACGAATTAGCTTTGAATTTACGCGAAAAAAGCGATTTAATTTTCAATATCATGCGATATACACGATTTGGCTTTAAATTCGTGCGAAATAGAGATTTTAAACAAACGATTTAGCTTTAAATTCTTGCGAAATGAACAATTTAGCTTCAGATTCATGCGAAATACTCGAATTAGCTTTAAATTCACGCGAAACAAACGATTTAACTTCAATATCTTGCGATATTTACGATTTGACTTCAAATTTGTGCGAAATAGCGATTTTAAAGAAACGAATTTGCTTCAAATTCATGCGAAATGAAAAATTTAGCTTCAGATTCGTACGAAATACACGCATTAGCTTTGAATTCACGCGAAAAAAGCGAATTAACTTTCAATATCATGCGATATACACGATTTGGCTTCAAATTCGTGCGAAATAGCGATTTTAAACAAACGAATTTGCTTCAAATTCATGCTAAATGAACAATTTTGCTTCAGATTCGTACGAAATACACGAATTAGCTTTAAATTCACGCGAAGAAAGCGATTTAATTTTCAATATCATGCGATATACACGATTTGGCTTTAAATTCGTGCGAAATAGAGATTTTAAACAAACGATTTAGCTTTAAATTCTTGCGAAATGAACAATTTAGCTTCAGATTCATGCGTAATACTCGAATTAGCTTTAAATTCACGCGAAACAAACGATTTAACTTCAATATCTTGCGATATACACGATTTGGCTTCAAATTTGTGCGAAATAGCGATTTTAAAGAAACGAATTTGCTTCAAATTCATGCGAAATGAACAATTTAGCTTCAGATTCGTACGAAATACACGAATTAGCTTTGAATTCACGCGAAAAAAGCGATTTAACTTTCAATATCATGCGATATACACGATTTGGCTTCGAATTCGTGCGAAATAGCGATTTTACACAAACGTATTTGCTTCAAATTCATGCGAAATGAACAATTTAGATTCAGATTCGTACGAAATACACGAATTAGCTTTAAATTCACGCGAAGAAAGCGATTTAACTTCAATATCATGCGATATACACGATTTGGCTTCAAATTCGTGCGAAATAGAGATTTTAAACAAACGATTTAGCTTTAAATTCTTGCGAAATGAACAATTTAGCTTCAGATTCATGCGAAATACTCGAATTAGCTTTAAATTCACGCGAAACAAACGATTTAACTTCAATATCTTGCGATATTTACGATTTGACTTCAAATTTGTGCGAAATAGCGATTTTAAAGAAACGAATTTGCTTCAAATTCATGCGAAATGAAAAATTTAGCTTCAGATTCGTACGAAATACACGCATTAGCTTTGAATTCACGCGAAAAAAGCGAATTAACTTTCAATATCATGCGATATACACGATTTGGCTTCAAATTCGTGCGAAATAGCGATTTTAAACAAACGAATTTGCTTCAAATTCATGCTAAATGAACAATTTTGCTTCAGATTCGTACGAAATACACGAATTAGCTTTAAATTCACGCGAAGAAAGCGATTTAACTTCAATATCATGCGATATACACGATGTGGCTTCAAATTCGTGCGAAATAGCGATTTTAAAGAAACGAATTTGCTTCAAATTCATGCGAGATGAACAATTTAGCTTCAGATTCGTACGAAATACACGAATTAGCTTTAAATTCACGCGAAAAAAGCGATTTAACTTTCAATATCATGCGATATACACGATTTGGCTTCGAATTCGTGCGAAATAGCGATTTTACACAAACGTATTTGCTTCAAATTCATGCGAAATGAACAATTTAGATTCAGATTCGTACGAAATACACGAATTAGCTTTAAATTCACGCGAAGAAAGCGATTTAACTTCAATATCATGCGATATACACGATTTGGCTTCAAATTCGTGCGAAATAGAGATTTTAAACAAACGATTTAGCTTTAAATTCTTGCGAAATGAACAATTTAGCTTCAGATTCATGCGAAATACTCGAATTAGCTTTAAATTCACGCGAAACAAACGATTTAACTTCAATATCTTGCGATATTTACGATTTGACTTCAAATTTGTGCGAAATAGCGATTTTAAAGAAACGAATTTGCTTCAAATTCATGCGAAATGAACAATTTAGCTTCAGAATCGTACGAAATACACGAATTAGCTTTAAATTCACGCGAAGAAAGCGATTTAACTTCAATATCTTGCGATATACACGATTTGGCTTCAAATTTGTGCGAAATAGCGATTTTAAAGAAACGAATTTGCTTCAAATTCATGCGAAATGAACAATTTAGCTTCAGATTCGTACGAAATACACGAATTAGTTTTAAATTCACGCGAAAAAAGCGATTTAACTTCAATATCATGCGATATACACGATTTGGCTTCAAATTTGTGCGAAATAGCGATATTAAAGAAACGATTTAGCTTTAAATTCTTGCGAAATGAACAATTTAGCTTCAGATTCATGCGAAATACTCGAATTAGCTTTAAATTCACGCGAAACAAACGATTTAACTTCAATATCTTGCGATATACACGATTTGGCTTCAAATTCGTGCGAAATAGCGATTTTAAACAAACGAATTTGCTTCAGATTCATGCGAAATGAACAATTTAGCTTCAGATTCGTACGAAATACACGAATTAGCTTTAAATTCACGCGAAGAAAGCGATTTAACTTCAATATCATGCGATAGACACGATTTGGCTTCAAATTTGTGCGAAATAGCGATTTTAAAGAAACTAATTTGCTTCAAATTCATGCGAAATGAACAATTAGCTTCAGATTCGTACGAAATACACGAATTAGCTTTGAATTTACGCGAAAAAAGCGATTTAATTTTCAATATCATGCGATATACACGATTTGGCTTTAAATTCGTGCGAAATAGAGATTTTAAACAAACGATTTAGCTTTAAATTCATGCGAAATGAACAATTTAGCTTCAGATTCATGCGTAATACTCGAATTAGCTTTAAATTCACGCGAAACAAACGATTTAACTTCAATATCTTGCGATATACACGATTTGGCTTCAAATTTGTGCGAAATAGCGATTTTAAAGAAACGAATTTGCTTCAAATTCATGCGAAATGAACAATTTAGCTTCAGATTCGTACGAAATACACGAATTAGCTTTGAATTCACGCGAAAAAAGCGATTTAACTTTCAATATCATGCGATATACACGATTTGGCTTCGAATTCGTGCGAAATAGCGATTTTACACAAACGTATTTGCTTCAAATTCATGCGAAATGAACAATTTAGATTCAGATGTGACGTCCTCCGACGTTTGTATTAGTATATAAGAGCGTGGTTGTGCATGAATGTGTGTGTGTGTTACCGCGCAAACTAGTATATAAGCGTAGGTTAACCGAATTAGCCTAAACGTATCGTAACCGACCATAGCATAAGTTTGTGACGTCCTCCGACGTTTGTATTAGTATATAAGAGCGTGGTTGTGCACGAATGTGTGTGTGTGTTACCGCGCAAACTAGTATATAAGCGTAGGTTAACCGAATTAGCCTAAACGTATCGTAACCGACCGTAGCATAAGTTAGCAGATATCTACCTTATAACGAACCATAGAATAAGTTAGCATAACCACATTATTATACTCTCTAGAGAACAAGCGAATATTTCTAAGTACCGTAAAAAGCGCGTGGACTGGGACTACGTCATCCCGCTGAACGCGGCATCCCCTCTCCAGCGCCATCCACCACCATGGCGGACGCCCCTCCACCGGACTACCCCCGCCAGGCGGACCGGCGGCCATGAATCGAAAGAGTTCAATGCAGCCTCCGGCAGGATCACTCTCGTTCCGGAATTCGACCAGTATTAGTCGTACTTCTCGATCAGAAGTCCGGTCGTCCGCGATCGTCAAGTTCTTCTTATTCCAATTCAATTTCGATTCTGATTTCCAAGTCCAATCTTCTTGCGTTAGTATTAAGGCTCTGTAACTTAAGCCAATTTAATTAGAATATACATCTTAATTTAGAAGCAGTGAACGTAATTCATTCAACATACCTCTGCGATCCTAGTTCCTATTATTATTAGACTTACCACCGCATTTCGAATTACAACTTCAGAAAGCGTGTGTACCGGGCTTTCTCCACAAGTCCTGCACGCCACCGAAGTTGCTCTAACTAAATCCGTCCAGAAAGCGTATGTACCGGGCTTTCACCACAAGTCCTGTACGCCACCGGACAGAGCAGATAAATGATTAATTATTAACTAGCATTAGTATCACACATGCCGCGTCAGTCTGGGCGCAGAGCTCAATTGAAGAGACTCGTCCATCTATACGCTCAGATCCCTTACGAAACGCGGGTAAAGCATCGAAGTCAAGAAATCAGCATAATCAGCCATAAACCGCGAATAGATTCAGTTACGGGCGATCTCGCGTACCGCGAAGAAATCCAGATCATCCGCGAATACCGCGCACCTCGTCAACGCCACCTCTATCCTTGGACGGAGCTGATCGAGATCGACATCCCGAAATCAACGTACAGCCCAAGCAGAATCCCGGCAGGAGATCCGAGACGAGCGGCGTACGAGAAGCGAGCGAACGAGCCTTCCCGGCAGCAGGACCTGCCTATCACAGTAAGAGCCCGCGTATTTTGTCCCTGTGTTCGCGAGTAGGCGATACCCTGTTATACGCGAACGGTACGCGTCGCGTGGACTAAAGGCAGATCAATTTAATCGTTACACGTAAATCCCGCGCTCTCGCGGAAATATATATATTTTGCGGGAAATCACGCGCGGGACGTAACAATTTGGTGGCAGCGGTGGGATCTGATAAGCCAATCGCCATGCTCGCCAGCCCAGCGGACGGAACGCGGTCAAAATCGCATAATTTAGAAGGAAAACAATTATCGCAAGACGAACTCGCCGCGGTACAAAAAACCTTGATAAATAAAGAGCAACGGCTCATGGAACAATCGCGCAGCCTAGATAAAAAGCGTATGTTAATAGAATCGCAACAAATGCAGGCGCAGGCGGAAATAGATAAAGATCGCGACGAAATGGCGATCGAAAACGCGAGACTCCGCGAACAAATCGAAAAATTAACGGTGGGAAACTCACGAACCGCGGGACCGGCAAACCCGGCTTTCGAACCACCGACTCGGGTTCAATCAACGCATCGACCGTATTACGACTCCCGCGAAGCTGAAGACAATCAGCTAACATTAAAATCCGCAGCCGATATGATCCCGATGTTTAATGGTACGCAACCACCAGTACTTCAATTTACGCGCGCGTGTACTCACGCGAGATCGTTGGTACCCTCGCACTCGGAACGCAGCCTGGTAAGACTAATTATCGGTAAATTGCGCGGAGACGCTCTGTCCGTGGTAGAATTCCGCCACTTCGATACCGTGTCGGAACTATGCGAACGTTTAAAAATGCTATTCGGCGCGCAGCATAAAATCCAACACTACCAGGGCGAGCTAGCCAACATTTACATGGGTGAACGTGAAAACATTTTTACCTACATAAACCGAGTTAGAGATCTACACGGGGCGATCATCAATTGCCTCCCGGACCAGGCCGACAACCGCGAGATCGACGACTTTGCGCGTGATTGTTTTATAGACGGGTTAATTCCTAACATACGAACGGAACTGCGTGCGGTTGGACATAAACATATGGAGGATATTTTTGACGAATCCGTGAGAGCATTCAAACAGTTGGAACTGGACTTGAAACGGTACGGTGATATAAACAGTCGAAGGGTCCGCTTTCCAAACGGTATAAACAGTCCGAGGACGGAGAACAGAAACTTCCTGTCGAGGAATCGGTCACCCTCACCTTATAATAACAGAGGATTTAGTTTCGCCGACCCGGGGAGTTTGTATATAAACAGTTCGGGCGATACGCGTTCAGGGTACTATGACTCATCAACGCGTCAACGCGACTACGATTTATCGATGCGCCGACGCGACTATGAATCACCGGCGCCCCATTACACAGACCGGCGCGAGCGCGCCTTCGGCCACGATTACTCGCCTCGTAAACAATACACATCCGGTCCTTCGCCGCGCTACGAATATCGACGCGATAACAATTATCGAGATCAACCGCGAGAACAATCTCGGCCGAATCACGCGAGCAACGCTCAAAGGTTTTGCAATTATTGCAAGACGCCCGGCCATGATATTCACGAATGCCGCAAGCGTGAATTCAACAATAAGATTCGCGAACAACAACCGTCGGGAAACGGGAAGAACCTCCCGACCATGTCGGACAATCGTCGGGAGGGAAACAGAAATTTTCAACGAGTGACGCCGATCGCGAGCGAAGAACAGACAGCAGAGACGGGAGAATCGCGCGGATAAATCTCCGTCCAGCCTCCGCGGTCCCACACGTAATGGTGTCTCCCCCGGAATTAATCAAAGCGGCCAAGTTGATGATAGACACCGGCGCCGAGCCTAATATCATCAAGGTATCACAATTAAAGTCGAATGTGATCGTCAACGTGAGCAACGCTATTAATATCACCGGGATAACGGACGAGTCCGTCACCACACTAGGCACGACGTCAATATCCATTGCAAACGCGGAAGTAGAATTTCACGTGGTTTCCGAAACCTTTCCAATCTCAGCGGACGGTATCTTGGGTTCTGCGTTTCTATCGCAAGGCGCGGAGATTTCATACAAGAAGGAAAGCGTATCGTGGCAGGGAAACGAGTTTCCTTTCACGACGCAATCCAAAATCGTTGTCGAACCGCGAACTGCTACATTAATAAGGGTAAAGGTGACCGGACCGGAATTTGGTTACCTCAGCCGTCGTGAAGTTTCAAAGGGAGTTTTCCTCCCGCACTGTCTCGCAAGAAACTCCGACGGACAAGCGATTGTGCGTTGTGTTAACACTAATAGCGAATCCATAACCTTTGCTACGCCGGAAATGGAGCTGGCAGAGGTGGAGGAGTTGTCGGACACCGCCATTCCGCAAAAATTTTTCTCAAACCCTAAAAACAATTCGAATTCTAATTCCGCTTCAATATTCAACCTAAATACAATAAATTCCCGCTACGAGAAGATCAAGGGCATCATTAGCACCGATCACCTCAGCGGAGAAGAAAAATTACATGTAGAACAATTGCTGGAATGCAATGAAGACCTCTTCCACCTCCCCGAGGAGCGCCTCGGCAAAACAAATGCGGTGCGGCACCGAATCGCTACGACTGACAATTCTCCGGTTCACGTAAAACAGTACAGATATCCACCGATACACAAAGAGGAGATAAACAAACAAATGAGGGAACTCCTCGAACAAGACATTGTTGCTCCTTCAAAGTCTCCTTACAACAGTCCACTCTGGATCGTGCCCAAAAAGGCAGATGCAGAGGGGAACAAGAAGTGGAGGATGGTAATAGACTTCCGCGCGCTCAACGAAAAATCGGTGCCCGACGCATATCCGCTGCCCAGTATCCTCGAAATTTTAGACCAGTTGGGCAGCGCCAAATATTTTAGCGTTTTCGATCTTGCGAGTGGATTCCACCAGATCGAGATGCACCCGGACGATGCGGAAAAAACGGCCTTTTCAACGCCATACGGCCACTACGAATATAAAAGAATGCCATTCGGCCTTCGAAACGCGCCCGCAACTTTTCAACGGCTAATGGATAACGTACTAACCGGCCTCCAAGGCACTGAACTCTTTGTATACCTAGATGATATCGTCATATACGCGCGAAGCTTGTCGGAGCACGCCACAAAATTTAACAAACTCGCGGATAGACTTAGACAAGCAAATCTAAAACTCCAGCCGTCGAAGTGTTCATTTCTGCATCGAGAGGTAGCGTATTTGGGCCATATAATTGGCGAAGACGGCGTAAAACCATGCCCGATGAAAATCGAGGCCGTGCGACGATTCCCGCGTCCGAAAACATTAAAAAACTTAAGAGAATTTCTGGGTCTGTCGGGATATTACAGACGTTTCATACCCAAATTTTCACAAATATCGAAACCACTCACAATACTTCTCAAAAAGGATACTAAGTTCGTATGGAACGTGGAGCAGGAGAAGGCGTTTAATACTCTCCGTGAAATCCTAACCACCGAGCCACTCCTCCAGTACCCCGATTTCGGAAAAGATTTTAAAATAACTACAGACGCGTCCGGATACGCGATAGGTGGAATATTGAGCCAGGGCGAAATCGGGAAAGACCGCCCGATAGCCTACGCATCTCGATTATTGCACGGGGCAGAACTAAATTACTCCACAATAGAGAAGGAATGCCTCGCGATTATTTACTGCACCCAATATTTTAGACCATATATCTACGGCAGGAAATTCAGCTTGATCACAGACCATCGTCCACTGGTCTGGATGAATTCCGTGAAGGATCCTACATCACGATTACTCAGATGGAGATTAAAATTAGCAGAATTTGACTATACGGTAATCTACAAGGCAGGAAAAACGAACCTCAACGCGGACGCGTTGTCCAGGAATCCCGCGACAGTACTTCCACTTTCCTCAGATTCATCAACTATATTCGATAGCGTTAGAAAACCTGCCCGTTCCCCGATCCTCGGATCAAGACCGGCAGCGATAGATTCCCCTACAACATCCGTGTCGGACCGGTTGCATTCCCGCTCCTCATCGCCGCAACCCGCCACGTCACGAGGGAATTCCCCTCCGACGGAAAACACACCGCTATCCTCTCCCTCAAACAGAAAACAAACCTCGAGTCCAAACACCGACACAGAAACGGATACAGACGAGGATGAAAATATATTCGATAGTCACAACGCTCCAGCCTCCCCAAAAGGAAGGACCATAACGATCACAAGAGATAGACTAGTCATGCGAAGCGACAATCTCGCCGTATTTGTAACAACCAGCGGCCAACCATTAGACCCGGGCGCCGTCGACCTGTTCAGGGCCGGAAAGATCCCGAAAGATTTGAAATTAACGCTCTGCCGGACCAGGGTGATGAAAATCGGCACTAAAAACCTACTCTTGCTCCCGATAAAAACATCACCACACCATACCGCGACATACGACGATCTGCTTGAACTTTTTGCCTCAATACTAGACGTGACGATCGAATTACAGTTAGATTCACTTAGCATATCGAAGACGAACATAGACGACATTCCATGGCACACTATCTACAGAATAATCATCGATACATTCGCGACCACGAATACCCAATTCTTTGCATGCGCAAACCAAGTCGTCATACCGACGGAGAACGAACGACTTCCTATCATAAAAGAAAACCATATTTCTTCCTTTGCCGGACACAAAGGGATAACAAAAACGTACAAAAGAATCCGCGAGAAGTATTATTGGAACACATTGAAAAAAGACGTGACCGAATTCATAAACAACTGCGAAACTTGCCAAAGGAAAAAACTAGTCAGAGTCAAAACGCGACAACCAATGACCATCACTGACACACCCGGAAAAGCATTCGAAAAGATATCAATGGATATCGTAGGTCCCCTCCCAACATCCTCAAAGAATCACACGTATATTCTAACGATACAGGACCTCCTCACCAAATATTCCCTTGCCCTCCCGCTGCGCAACGCGACCGCGATTGAGATCGCGGATGCCTTTATCAAAGATTTCATCTGTAGATTCGGGGCTCCTAAGGGAATTCTGACAGATCAGGGAGCGAACTTCCTGAGCTCATTAATGAAGAACATCTCAAAACGGTTTAGAATTACGCAATTTAAGACGACGGCATTCCGGCCTCAGAGTAATGGTTCCATAGAAAGATCCCATCATGTGTTGACGGAATATTTGAAACAATATGTATCCAGGGCCGATTGGGACGAGTGGCTCCCACATGCAATGTTTTCTTACAATACGAGTGTTCACGAGGGCACTCTCTACACTCCACATGAACTGGTATTCGGCACTCTAGCGCGAACCCCGTCAGCAAATCCAATAATACACGATTCATCGGACGAATCTTACACAGCCTATCTCGAGAAACTACAAACAAAAATTTCCGAGACCCTAACAGACGCCAGAAATAATCTTACTTCCGCTAAGAACAGATCAAAACAATATTACGATAGAAAAACCAACGCACAGTCCTTTATCGTCGGAGACAGGGTATACCTGCTTAAGCAGCCCAAACGCGATAAATTTGACGACGAGTATATCGGACCGTTCACCGTGATCGAATGTACGGGTGATAGGAATGTTAAGATAAGAATGAAGAAAGGTACGAAAATTGTTCACACGGATAAACTTAAGCATGCGCCGCGTCAGCATATAAACCTAGTGAGTCACGCACCCCCACCGACCCTTATCGCGAACGATAAACGAAATATCGTATATAGAACAGCCGGAGAACTCAGCGACAACCATCAGTCTACAACCAGAGCAGACACCATGAAGACCGCAACGATACTCTCAGTATTCTTTCTCCTACGTCCAACCAACGCATTGATAGGCTATGACTGCAATAGCCCTACTCTAAACACAACCACAATTTCAACCGTGGACTCGCCTAAATGCGAATATACGCACTCAAAGCCAATAACTACGAACCTCACAATCCAGCTGCTCCAGTTGATCGAGTTTAAGGACGTTCCGACATTCCAATGCAAGGTAGAGATTGATCGGACTGTCTACTATTGCGGTATGCATTCGCATACATCCGTGGTACATAACGGCCGACACCAGTACATATTGGACACCCCGAGGGACGTCTGCAAGGCCATGCACGAGTCAGGAATCCTGCCCCTCCCACCTACTGGTCAAATCGTAGGTATCAAAAGAAATAGCACCACGACGCGAGGCTTCACGTTAGCCGGATCAATACAACAAGACGGTACCTGTAGAGGAACGGCGTACAGCGACCCATACGGTACCTGGGATAATGTGGTGGTCCAATCAGTCATAAAGGTGACAATAAAAACCTTCCAGGCGTCGATCAAGCTATCCAGCAATACCTTGTACCTGCCCGGCGGCCAACGATGCCCACTGGACAAGGAGTACTGTATGGATTCCGAAGACGGTTACACGTATTGGACCAGCCTCCCTGAAGATCCCTGCAAAATGAGCAATTATAACGTGTTGTTCGAAGGCCGAGCGATAAAGGTATCTAACAAAAATTCGAATCTTGCCTCTCTGTATTCGGTAACGTCCGGCGATACAGCATTCGCCTTGACCAGCACTGGCCGAACGCAAGCATGCGGCTACACGCTCGAAAAAACCGAGCACCCGAAATTATTAATCCTGGAAACGGACAAGGAAGGAAGGTTTAAATCAGCAACAAAGCCCCAAACGAACAATCTCGACATATTCACTTACGTGAATACCAAGTTCGTTTATGTCGAAAGACATATCAAGTCTCAGATAGTGTCATTATATAAGGACACCATGAAACAAAAATGCCAGCTTGAACAGCAAATCTTGAGAAACATAATTTCCTTAGTTCATATCTCACCAGCAGAAGTAGCAGCCACTATCACCAAAGAACCAGGATACATGGCCCTCCCAGCCGGAGAAGTCATACACATAATTAAATGTGTGCCAGTACAGTGCTCCCTGAGAAAGACCAAGGACTGCTTCGACGAACTTCCTGTATCTTACAGAAACAACTCTCTATTTTTAACACCAAAAAACAGAATCCTGGTCAAAACAGGAACACGGAAAACGTGCAACGAACTAATACCTCCAACTTACCGTATCCACGGCACCTGGTACAAGCTCACGCCAAATCCAGTGGAAAGTATCGCGCCACCTCCGTTGCAGCCGTTAACAGCCTCCGCATGGAAGTACACGGACCCGACGAATCTCGCCAGCGGAGGAATCTACTCCAGGGAAGACCTCGAAAAACTCAACGAGCACATCATGTTCCCTGTCGAAAAGATGGCGGTCGTCGACGCACTGGCGCAAGGAGCGTCTGGTAGAGAGTATGCAGATGGCGCCGTCGGAATGTTCAACCTGATGGACGAAAATACCCTGCAGAAAATCGCAGAATCTACAGGGAAACATGTTTGGAATGGTTTCGTACAGTTCGGCTCGGCAATGGCCGGCGTTATAGGGATTTATGTAACCCTGCGGATCATAAAAATTATAATCAACACCATTCTCAACGGGATAGCCCTCCACGCAGCATACGGATGGAGTCTGCAGCTACTCGCCGCCTGTTGGAGCGCCTTGGCCCACTTCTGCCTATACCTGAAGGACAAAAATGGTGATAGTGAAGTGCGGAAGTGTTCGGTAAACCCAAAACCCTTAGAATGCGTGACATTAAATGTGCCCAAAGACAAGAATTGTGCGAGTGACAACGTGGACAATAAAGACAACAAACGCGATTCAATTGAACTATACGTAAGCGAAACTCCACAATATATTAGCTATAAGAAATGCAAACAAGACTCAGAAAAGAATGACTCCTAATGTCGTCATTCTTTTTGCGAAGGGGGGAGGTGTGACGTCCTCCGACGTTTGTATTAGTATATAAGAGCGTGGTTGTGCATGAATGTGTGTGTGTGTTACCGCGCAAACTAGTATATAAGCGTAGGTTAACCGAATTAGCCTAAACGTATCGTAACCGACCATAGCATAAGTTTGTGACGTCCTCCGACGTTTGTATTAGTATATAAGAGCGTGGTTGTGCACGAATGTGTGTGTGTGTTACCGCGCAAACTAGTATATAAGCGTAGGTTAACCGAATTAGCCTAAACGTATCGTAACCGACCGTAGCATAAGTTAGCAGATATCTACCTTATAACGAACCATAGAATAAGTTAGCATAACCACATTATTATACTCTCTAGAGAACAAGCGAATATTTCTAAGTACCGTAAAAAGCGCGTGGACTGGGACTACGTCATCCCGCTGAACGCGGCATCCCCTCTCCAGCGCCATCCACCACCATGGCGGACGCCCCTCCACCGGACTACCCCCGCCAGGCGGACCGGCGGCCATGAATCGAAAGAGTTCAATGCAGCCTCCGGCAGGATCACTCTCGTTCCGGAATTCGACCAGTATTAGTCGTACTTCTCGATCAGAAGTCCGGTCGTCCGCGATCGTCAAGTTCTTCTTATTCCAATTCAATTTCGATTCTGATTTCCAAGTCCAATCTTCTTGCGTTAGTATTAAGGCTCTGTAACTTAAGCCAATTTAATTAGAATATACATCTTAATTTAGAAGCAGTGAACGTAATTCATTCAACATACCTCTGCGATCCTAGTTCCTATTATTATTAGACTTACCACCGCATTTCGAATTACAACTTCAGAAAGCGTGTGTACCGGGCTTTCTCCACAAGTCCTGCACGCCACCGAAGTTGCTCTAACTAAATCCGTCCAGAAAGCGTATGTACCGGGCTTTCACCACAAGTCCTGTACGCCACCGGACAGAGCAGATAAATGATTAATTATTAACTAGCATTAGTATCACACATGCCGCGTCAGTCTGGGCGCAGAGCTCAATTGAAGAGACTCGTCCATCTATACGCTCAGATCCCTTACGAAACGCGGGTAAAGCATCGAAGTCAAGAAATCAGCATAATCAGCCATAAACCGCGAATAGATTCAGTTACGGGCGATCTCGCGTACCGCGAAGAAATCCAGATCATCCGCGAATACCGCGCACCTCGTCAACGCCACCTCTATCCTTGGACGGAGCTGATCGAGATCGACATCCCGAAATCAACGTACAGCCCAAGCAGAATCCCGGCAGGAGATCCGAGACGAGCGGCGTACGAGAAGCGAGCGAACGAGCCTTCCCGGCAGCAGGACCTGCCTATCACAGTAAGAGCCCGCGTATTTTGTCCCTGTGTTCGCGAGTAGGCGATACCCTGTTATACGCGAACGGTACGCGTCGCGTGGACTAAAGGCAGATCAATTTAATCGTTACACGTAAATCCCGCGCTCTCGCGGAAATATATATATTTTGCGGGAAATCACGCGCGGGACGTAACACAGATTCGTACGAAATACACGAATTAGCTTTAAATTCACGCGAAGAAAGTGATTTAACTTCAATATCATGCGATATACACGATTTGGCTTCAAATTCGTGCGAAATAGAGATTTTAAACAAACGATTTAGCTTTAAATTCTTGCGAAATGAAAAATTTAGCTTCAGATTCATGCGAAATACTCGAATTAGCTTTAAATTCACGCGAAAAAAGCGATTTAACTTCAATATCATGCGATATACACGATTTGGCTTCAAATTTGTGCGAAATAGCGATTTTAAAGAAACGAATTTGCTTCAAATTCATGCGAAATGAAAAATTTAGCTTCAGATTCGTACGAAATACACGCATTAGCTTTGAATTCACGCGAAAAAAGCGAATTAACTTTCAATATCATGCGATATACACGATTTGGCTTCAAATTCGTGCGAAATACCGATTTTAAACAAACGAATTTGCTTCAAATTCATGCTAAATGAACAATTTTGCTTCAGATTCGTACGAAATACACGAATTAGCTTTAAATTCACGCGAAGAAAGCGATTTAACTTCAATATCATGCGATATACACGATGTGGCTTCAAATTCGTGCGAAATAGCGATTTTAAAGAAACGAATTTGCTTCAAATTCATGCGAGATGAACAATTTAGCTTCAGATTCGTACGAAATACACGAATTAGCTTTAAATTCACGCGAAGAAAGCGATTTAACTTCAATATCTTGCGATATACACGATTTGGCTTCAAATTTGTGCGAAATAGCGATTTTAAAGAAACGAATTTGCTTCAAATTCATGCGAAATGAACAATTTAGCTTCAGAATCGTACGAAATACACGAATTAGCTTTAAATTCACGCGAAGAAAGCGATTTAACTTCAATATCTTGCGATATACACGATTTGGCTTCAAATTTGTGCGAAATAGCGATTTTAAAGAAACGAATTTGCTTCAAATTCATGCGAAATGAACAATTTAGCTTCAGATTCGTACGAAATACACGAATTAGCTTTAAATTCACGCGAAAAAAGCGATTTAACTTCAATATCATGCGATATACACGATTTGGCTTCAAATTTGTGCGAAATAGCGATTTTAAAGAAACGAATTTGCTTCAAATTCATGCGAAATGAACAATTTAGCTTCAGATTCGTACGAAATACACGAATTAGCTTTAAATTCACGCGAAGAAAGTGATTTAACTTCAATATCATGCGATATACACGATTTGGCTTCAAATTTGTGCGAAATAGCGATTTTAAAGAAACGAATTTGCTTCAAATTCATGCGAAATGAACAATTTAGCTTCAGATTCGTACGAAATACACGAATTAGCTTTAAATTCACGCGAAGAAAGCGATTTAACTTCAATATCATGCGATATACACGATTTGGCTTCAAATTCGTGCGAAATAGCAATTTTAAAGAAACGAATTTGCTTCAAATTCATGCGAAATGAACAATTTAGCTTCAGATTCGTACGAAATACACGAATTAGCTTTGAATTCACGCGAAAAAAGCGATTTAACTTTCAATATCATGCGATATACACGATTTGGCTTCAAATTCGTGCGAAATAGCGATTTTAAACAAACGATTTAGCTTTAAATTCTTGTGAAATGAACAATTTAGCTTCAGATTCATGCGAAATACTCGAATTAGCTTTAAATTCACGCGAAACAAACGACTTAACTTCAATATCTTGCGATATACACGATTTTGCTTCAAATTTGTGCGAAATAGCGATTTTAAAGAAACGAATTTGCTTCAAATTCATGCGAAATGATCAATTTAGCTTCAGATTCGTACGAAATACCCGAATTAGCTTTGAATTCACGCGAAAAAAGCGATTTAACTTTCAATATCATGCGATATACACGATTTGGCTTCAAATTCGTGCGAAATAGCGATTTTAAACAAACGAATTTGCTTCAAATTCATGCGAAATGAACAATTTAGCTTCAGATTCGTACGAAATACCCGAATTAGCTTTGAATTCACGCGAAAAAAGCGATTTAACTTTCAATATCATGCGATATACACGATTTGGCTTCAAATTTGTTCGAAATAGCGATTTTAAAGAAACGAATTTGCTTCAAATTCATGCGAAATGAACAATTTAGCTTCAGATTCGTACGAAATACACGAAATAGCTTTAAATTCACGCGAAAAAAGCGATTTAACTTCAATATCATGCGATATACACGATTTGGCTTCAACTTTGTGCGAAATAGCGATTTTAAAGAAACGAATTTGCTTCAAATTCATGCGAAATGAACAATTTAGCTTCAGATTCGTACGAAATACACGAATTAGCTTTAAATTCACGCGAAGAAAGCGATTTAACTTCAATATCATGCGATATACACGATTTGGCTTCAAATTTGTGCGAAATAGCGATTTCAAAGAAACGAATTTGCTTCAAATTCATGGGAAATGAACAATTTAGCTTCAGATTCGTACGAAATACACGAATTAGCTTTAAATTCACGCGAAGAAAGCGATTTAACTTCAATATCATGCGGTATACACGATTTGGCTTCAAATTCTTGCGAAATAGCGATTTTAAAGAAACGAATTTGCTTCAAATTCATGCGAAATGAACAATTTAGCTTCAGATTCGTACGAAATACACGAATTAGCTTTAAATTCACGCGAAGAAAGCGATTTAACTTCAATATCATGCGATATACACGATTTGGCTTCAAATTCGTGCGAAATAGCGATTTTAAAGAAATGAATTTGCTTCAAATTCATGCCAAATGAACAATTTTGCTTCAGATTCGTACGAAATACACGAATTAGCTTTAAATTCACGCGAAAAAAGCGATTTGACTTCAATATCATGCGATATACACGATTTGGCTTCAAATTCGTGCTAAATAGAGATTTTAAACAAACGATTTAGCTTTATATTCTTGTGAAATGAACAATTTAGCTTCAGATTCATGCGAAATACTCGAATTAGCTTTAAATTCACGCGAAACGATCGACTTAACTTTAATATCTTGCGATATACACGATTTGGCTTCAAATTTGTGCGAAATAGCGATTTTAAAGAAACGAATTTGCTTCAAATTCATGCGAAATGAACAATTTAGCTTCAGATTCGTACGAAATACACGAATTAGCTTTAAATTCACGCGAAGAAAGCGATTTAACTTCAATATCATGCGATATACACGATGTGGCTTCAAATTCGTGCGAAATAGCGATTTTAAAGAAACGAATTTGCTTCAAATTCATGCGAAATGAACAATTTAGCTTCAGATTCGTACGAAATACACGAATTAGCTTTGAATTCACGCGAAAAAAGCGATTTAACTTTCAATATCATGCGATATACACGATTTGGCTTCAAATTCGTGCGAAACAGCGATTTTAAAGAAACGAATTTGCTTCAAATTCATGCGAAATGAACAATTTAGCTTCAGATTCGTACGAAATACACGAATTAGCTTTAAATTCACGCGAAGAAAGCGATTTAACTTCAATATCATGCGATATACACGATTTGGCTTCAAATTTGTGCGAAATAGCGATTTTAAAGAAACGAATTTGCTTCAAATTCATGGGAAATGAACAATTTAGCTTCAGATTCGTACGAAATACACGAATTAGCTTTAAATTCACGCGAAGAAAGCGATTTAACTTCAATATCATGCGATATACACGATTTGGCTTCAAATTCTTGCGAAATAGCGATTTTAAAGAAACGAATTTGCTTCAAATTCATGCCAAATGAACAATTTTGCTTCAGATTCGTACGAAATACACGAATTAGCTTTAAATTCACGCGAAAAAAGCGATTTGACTTCAATATCATGCGATATACACGATTTGGCTTCAAATTCGTGCTAAATAGAGATTTTAAACAAACGATTTAGCTTTATATTCTTGTGAAATGAACAATTTAGCTTCAGATTCATGCGAAATACTCGAATTAGCTTTAAATTCACGCGAAACGATCGACTTAACTTTAATATCTTGCGATATACACGATTTGGCTTCAAATTTGTGCGAAATAGCGATTTTAAAGAAACGAATTTGCTTCAAATTCATGCGAAATGAACAATTTAGCTTCAGATTCGTACGAAATACACGAATTAGCTTTAAATTCACGCGAAGAAAGCGATTTAACTTCAATATCATGCGATATACACGATGTGGCTTCAAATTCGTGCGAAATAGCGATTTTAAAGAAACGAATTTGCTTCAAATTCATGCGAAATGAACAATTTAGCTTCAGATTCGTACGAAATACACGAATTAGCTTTAAATTCACGCGAAAAAAGCGATTTAACTTCAATATCATGCGATATGCACGATTTGGCTTCAACTTTGTGCGAAATAGCGATTTTAAAGAAACGAATTTGCTTCAAATTCATGCGAAATGAACAATTTAGCTTCAGATTCGTACGAAATACACGAATTAGCTTTAAATTCACGCGAAGAAAGCGATTTAACTTCAATATCATGCGATATACACGATTTGGCTTCAAATTTGTGCGAAATAGCGATTTCAAAGAAACGAATTTGCTTCAAATTCATGGGAAATGAACAATTTAGCTTCAGATTCGTACGAAATACACGAATTAGCTTTAAATTCACGCGAAGAAAGCGATTTAACTTCAATATCATGCGATATACACGATTTGGCTTCAAATTCTTGCGAAATAGCGATTTTAAAGAAACGAATTTGCTTCAAATTCATGCGAAATGAACAATTTAGCTTCAGATTCGTACGAAATACACGAATTAGCTTTAAATTCACGCGAAGAAAGCGATTTAACTTCAATATCATGCGATATACACGATTTGGCTTCAAATTCGTGCGAAATAGCGATTTTAAAGAAATGAATTTGCTTCAAATTCATGCCAAATGAACAATTTTGCTTCAGATTCGTACGAAATACACGAATTAGCTTTAAATTCACGCGAAAAAAGCGATTTGACTTCAATATCATGCGATATACACGATTTGGCTTCAAATTCGTGCTAAATAGCGATTTTAAAGAAATGAATTTGCTTCAAATTCATGCCAAATGAACAATTTTGCTTCAGATTCGTACGAAATACACGAATTAGCTTTAAATTCACGCGAAAAAAGCGATTTGACTTCAATATCATGCGATATACACGATTTGGCTTCAAATTCG
Organism: Megalopta genalis; assembly: GCF_051020955.1. Classification (NCBI taxonomy): domain Eukaryota; kingdom Metazoa; phylum Arthropoda; class Insecta; order Hymenoptera; family Halictidae; genus Megalopta; species Megalopta genalis. The sequence continues at coordinate 11,639 of NW_027477569.1, read as the reverse complement.
TGCTAAATAGAGACTTTAAACAAACGATTTAGCTTTAAATTCTTGTGAAATGAACAATTTAGCTTCAGATTCATGCGAAATACTCGAATTAGCTTTAAATTCACGCGAAACGAACGACTTAACTTCAATATCTTGCGATATACACGATTTGGCTTCAAATTTGTGCGAAATAGCGATTTTAAAGAAACGAATTTGCTTCAAATTCATGCGAAATGAACAATTTAGCTTCAGATTCGTACGAAATACACGAATTAGCTTTGAATTCACGCGAAGAAAGCGATTTAACTTCAATATCATGCGATATACACGATTTGGCTTCAAATTTGTGCGAAATAGCGATTTTAAAGAAACGAAATTGCTTCAAATTCGTGGGAAATGAACAATTTAGCTTCAGATTCGTACGAAATACACGAATTAGCTATAAATTCACGCGAAGAAAGCGATTTAACTTCAATATCATGCGATATACACGATTTGGCTTCCAATTCGTGCGAAATAGCGATTTTAAAGAAACGAATTTGCTTCAAATTCATGGGAAATGAACAATTTAGCTTCAGATTCGTACGAAATACACGAATTAGCTTTAAATTCACGCGAAGAAAGCGATTTAACTTCAATATCATGCGATATACACGATTTGGCTTCAAATTCTTGCGAAATAGCGATTTTAAAGAAACGAATTTGCTTCAAATTCATGCGAAATGAACAATTTAGCTTCAGATTCGTACGAAATACACGAATTAGCTTTAAATTCACGCGAAGAAAGCGATTTAACTTCAATATCATGCGATATACACGATTTGGCTTCAAATTCGTGCGAAATAGCGATTTTAAAGAAATGAATTTGCTTCAAATTCATGCCAAATGAACAATTTTGCTTCACATTCGTACGAAATACACGAATTAGCTTTAAATTCACGCGAAAAAAGCGATTTGACTTCAATATCATGCGATATACACGATTTGGCTTCAAATTCGTGCTAAATAGAGATTTTAAACAAACGATTTAGCTTTAAATTCTTGTGAAATGAACAATTTAGCTTCAGATTCATGCGAAATACTCGAATTAGCATTAAATTCACGCGAAACGAACGACTTAACTTCAATATCTTGCGATATACACGATTTGGCTTCAAATTTGTGCGAAATAGCGATTTTAAAGAAACGAATTTGCTTCAAATTCATGCGTAATGAACAATTTAGCTTCAGATTCGTACGAAATACACGAATTAGCTTTGAATTCACGCGAAAAAAGCGATTTAACTTTCAATATCATGCGATATACACGATTTGGCTTCAAATTCGTGCGAAATAGCGATTTTAAAGAAACGAATTTGCTTCAAATTCATGCGAAATGAACAATTTAGCTTCAGATTCGTACGAAATACACGAATTAGCTTTAAATTCACGCGAAGAAAGCGATTTAACTTCAATATCATGCGATATACACGATTTGGCTTCAAATTCGTGCGAAACAGCAATTTTAAAGAAACGAATTTGCTTCAAATTCATGCGAAATGAACAATTTAGCTTCAGATTCGTACGAAATACACGAATTAGCTTTAAATTCACGCGAAGAAAGCGATTTAACTTCAATATCATGCGATATACACGATTTGGCTTCAAATTCGTGCGAAATAGCAATTTTAAAGAAACGAATTTGCTTCAAATTCATGCGAAATGAACAATTTAGCTTCAGATTCGTACGAAATACACGAATTAGCTTTGAATTCACGCGAAAAAAGCGATTTAACTTTCAATATCATGCGATATACACGATTTGGCTTCAAATTCGTGCGAAATAGAGATTTTAAACAAACGATTTAGCTTTAAATTCTTGTGAAATGAACAATTTAGCTTCAGATTCGTACGAAATACACGAATTAGCTTTAAATTCACGCGAAGAAAGCGATTTAACTTCAATATCATGCGATATACACGATTTGGCTTCAAATTCGTGCGAAATAGCAATTTTAAAGAAACGAATTTGCTTCAAATTCATGCGAAATGAACAATTTAGCTTCAGATTCGTACGAAATACACGAATTAGCTTTAAATTCACGCGAAGAAAGCGATTTAACTTCAATATCATGCGATATACACGATTTGGCTTCAAATTTGTGCGAAATAGCGATTTTAAAGAAACGAATTTGCTTCAAATTCATGGGAAATGAACAATTTAGCTTCAGATTCGTACGAAATACACGAATTAGCTTTAAATTCACGCGAAGAAAGCGATTTAACTTCAATATCATGCGATATACACGATTTGGCTTCAAATTCTTGCGAAATAGCGATTTTAAAGAAACGAATTTGCTTCAAATTCATGCGAAATGAACAATTTAGCTTCAGATTCGTACAAAATACACGAATTAGCTTTAAATTCACGCGAAGAAAGCGATTTAACTTCAATATCATGCGATATACACGATTTGGCTTCAAATTCGTGCGAAATAGCGATTTTAAAGAAATGAATTTGCTTCAAATTCATGCCAAATGAACAATTTTGCTTCAGATTCGTACGAAATACACGAATTAGCTTTAAATTCACGCGAAAAGAGCGATTTGACTTCAATATCATGCGATATACACGATTTGGCTTCAAATTCGTGCTAAATAGAGATTTTAAACAAACGATTTAGCTTTAAATTCTTGTGAAATGAACAATTTAGCTTCAGATTCATGCGAAATACTCGAATTAGCTTTAAATTCACGCGAAACGAACGACTTAACTTCAATATCTTGCGATATACACGATTTGGCTTCAAATTTGTGCGAAATAGCGATGTTAAAGAAACGAATTTGCTTCAAATTCATGCGAAATGAACAATTTAGCTTCAGATTCGTACGAAATACACGAATTAGCTTTAAATTCACGCGAAGAAAGCGATTTAACTTCAATATCATGCGATATACACGATGTGGCTTCAAATTCGTGCGTAATAGCGATTTTAAAGAAACGAATTTGCTTCAAATTCATGCGAAATGAACAATTTAGCTTCAGATTCGTACGAAATACACGAATTAGCTTTAAATTCACGCGAAGAAAGCGATTTAACTTCAATATCATGCGATATACACGATTTGGTTTCAAATTCGTGCGAAATAGCAATTTTAAAGAAACGAATTTGCTTCTAATTCATGCGAAATGAACAATTTAGCTTCAGATTCGTACGAAATACACGAATTAGCTTTGAATTCACGCGAAAAAAGCGATTTAACTTTCAATATCATGCGATATACACGATTTGGCTTCAAATTCGTGCGAAATAGCGATTTTAAAGAAACGAATTTGCTTCAAATTCATGCGAAATGAACAATTTAGCTTCAGATTCGTACGAAATACAACGAATTAGCTTTAAATTCACGCGAAGAAAGCGATTTAACTTCAATATCATGCGATATACACGATGTGGCTTCAAATTCGTGCGAAATAGCGATTTTAAAGAAACGAATTTGCTTCAAATTCATGCGAAATGAACAATTTAGCTTCAGATTCGTACGAAATACACGAATTAGCTTTAAATTCACGCGAAGAAAGCGATTTAACTTCAATATCATGCGATATACACGATTTGGCTTCAAATTTGTGCGAAATAGCGATTTTAAAGAAACGAAATTGCTTCAAATTCGTGGGAAATGAACAATTTAGCTTCAGATTCGTACGAAATACACGAATTAGCTTTAAATTCACGCGAAGAAAGCGATTTAACTTCAATATCATGCGATATACACGATTTGGCTTCAAATTCTTGCGAAATAGCGATTTTAAAGAAACGAATTTGCTTCAAATTCATGCGAAATGAACAATTTAGCTTCAGATTCGTACGAAATACACGAATTAGCTTTAAATTCACGCGAAGAAAGCGATTTAACTTCAATATCATGCGATATACACGATTTGGCTTCAAATTCGTGCTAAATAGAGATTTTAAACAAACGATTTAGCTTTAAATTCTTGTGAAATGAACAATTTAGCTTCAGATTCATGCGAAATACTCGAATTAGCTATAAATTCACGCGAAACGAACGACTTAACTTCAATATCTTGCGATATACACGATTTGGCTTCAAATTTGTGCGAAATAGCGATTTTAAAGAAACGAATTTGCTTCAAATTCATGCGAAATGAACAATTTAGCTTCAGATTCGTACGAAATACACGAATTAGCTTTAAATTCACGCGAAGAAAGCGATTTAACTTCAATATCATGCGATATACACGATTTGGTTTCAAATTCGTGCGAAATAGCAATTTTAAAGAAACGAATTTGCTTCAAATTCATGCGAAATGAACAATTTAGCTTCAGATTCGTACGAAATACACGAATTAGCTTTGAATTCACGCGAAAAAAGCGATTTAACTTTCAATATCATGCGATATACACGATTTGGCTTCAAATTCGTGCGAAATAGCGATTTTAAAGAAACGAATTTGCTTCAAATTCATGCGAAATGAACAATTTAGCTTCAGATTCGTACGAAATACACGAATTAGCTTTAAATTCACGCGAAGAAAGCGATTTAACTTCAATATCATGCGATATACACGATTTGGCTTCAAATTCGTGCGAAATAGCAATTTTAAAGAAACGAATTTGCTTCAAATTCATGCGAAATGAACAATTTAGCTTCAGATTCGTACGAAATACACGAATTAGCTTTAAATTCACGTGAAGAAAGCGATTTAACTTCAATATCATGCGATATACACGATTTGGCTTCAAATTCGCGCGAAATAGCAATTTTAAAGAAACGAATTTGCTTCAAATTCATGCGAAATGAACAAGTTAGCTTCAGATTCGTACGAAATACACGAATTAGCTTTGAATTCACGCGAAAAAAGCGATTTAACTTTCAATATCATGCGATATACACGATTTGGCTTCAAATTCGTGCGAAATAGCGATTTTAAAGAAACGAATTTGCTTCAAATTCATGCGAAATGAACAATTTAGCTTCAGATTCGTACGAAATACACGAATTAGCTTTAAATTCACGCGAAGAAAGCGATTTAACTTCAATATCATGCGATATACACGATTTGGCTTCAAATTCGTGCGAAATAGCAATTTTAAAGAAACGAATTTGCTTCAAATTCATGCGAAATGAACAATTTAGCTTCAGATTCGTACGAAATACACGAATTAGCTTTAAATTCACGCGAAGAAAGCGATTTAACTTCAATATCATGCGATATACACGATTTGGCTTCAAATTCGTGCGAAATAGCAATTTTAAAGAAACGAATTTGCTTCAAATTCATGCGAAATGAACAATTTAGCTTCAGATTCGTACGAAATACACGAATTAGCTTTGAATTCACGCGAAAAAAGCGATTTAACTTTCAATATCATGCGATATACACGATTTGGCTTCAAATTCGTGCGAAATAGAGATTTTAAACAAACGATTTAGCTTTAAATTCTTGTGAAATGAACAATTTAGCTTCAGATTCGTACGAAATACACGAATTAGCTTTAAATTCACGCGAAGAAAGCGATTTAACTTCAATATCATGCGATATACACGATTTGGCTTCAAATTCGTGCGAAATAGCAATTTTAAAGAAACGAATTTGCTTCAAATTCATGCGAAATGAACAATTTAGCTTCAGATTCGTACGAAATACACGAATTAGCTTTAAATTCACGCGAAGAAAGCGATTTAACTTCAATATCATGCGATATACACGATTTGGCTACAAATTTGTGCGAAATAGCGATTTTAAAGAAACGAATTTGCTTCAAATTCATGGGAAATGAACAATTTAGCTTCAGATTCGTACGAAATACACGAATTAGCTTTAAATTCACGCGAAGAAAGCGATTTAACTTCAATATCATGCGATATACACGATTTGGCTTCAAATTCTTGCGAAATAGCGATTTTAAAGAAACGAATTTGCTTCAAATTCATGCGAAATGAACAATGTAGCTTCAGATTCGTACAAAATACACGAATTAGCTTTAAATTCACGCGAAGAAAGCGATTTAACTTCAATATCATGCGATATACACGATTTGGCTTCAAATTCGTGCGAAATAGCGATTTTAAAGAAATGAATTTGCTTCAAATTCATGCCAAATGAACAATTTTGCTTCAGATTCGTACGAAATACACGAATTAGCTTTAAATTCACGCGAAAAGAGCGATTTGACTTCAATATCATGCGATATACACGATTTGGCTTCAAATTCGTGCTAAATAGAGATTTTAAACAAACGATTTAGCTTTAAATTCTTGTGAAATGAACAATTTAGCTTCAGATTCATGCGAAATACTCGAATTAGCTTTAAATTCACGCGAAACGAACGACTTAACTTCAATATCTTGCGATATACACGATTTGGCTTCAAATTTGTGCGAAATAGCGATTTTAAAGAAACGAATTTGCTTCAAATTCATGCGAAATGAACAATTTAGCTTCAGATTCGTACGAAATACACGAATTAGCTTTAAATTCACGCGAAGAAAGCGATTTAACTTCAATATCATGCGATATACACGATGTGGCTTCAAATTCGTGCGTAATAGCGATTTTAAAGAAACGAATTTGCTTCAAATTCATGCGAAATGAACAATTTAGCTTCAGATTCGTACGAAATACACGAATTAGCTTAAATTCACGCGAAGAAAGCGATTTAACTTCAATATCATGCGATATACACGATTTGGTTTCAAATTCGTGCGAAATAGCAATTTTAAAGAAACGAATTTGCTTCTAATTCATGCGAAATGAACAATTTAGCTTCAGATTCGTACGAAATACACGAATTAGCTTTGAATTCACGCGAAAAAAGCGATTTAACTTTCAATATCATGCGATATACACGATTTGGCTTCAAATTCGTGCGAAATAGCGATTTTAAAGAAACGAATTTGCTTCAAATTCATGCGAAATGAACAATTTAGCTTCAGATTCGTACGAAATACAACGAATTAGCTTTAAATTCACGCGACGAAAGCGATTTAACTTCAATATCATGCGATATACACGATGTGGCTTCAAATTCGTGCGAAATAGCGATTTTAAAGAAACGAATTTGCTTCAAATTCATGCGAAATGAACAATTTAGCTTCAGATTCGTACGAAATACACGAATTAGCTTTAAATTCACGCGAAGAAAGCGATTTAACTTCAATATCATGCGATATACACGATTTGGCTTCAAATTTGTGCGAAATAGCGATTTTAAAGAAAACGAAATTGCTTCAAATTCGTGGGAAATGAACAATTTAGCTTCAGATTCGTACGAAATACACGAATTAGCTTTAAATTCACGCGAAGAAAGCGATTTAACTTCAATATCATGCGATATACACGATTTGGCTTCCAATTCGTGCGAAATAGCGATTTTAAAGAAACGAATTTGCTTCAAATTCATGGGAAATGAACAATTTAGCTTCAGATTCGTACGAAATACACGTATTAGCTTTAAATTCACGCGAAGAAAGCGATTTAACTTCAATATCATGCGATATACACGATTTGGCTTCAATTCTTGCGAAATAGCGATTTTAAAGAAACGAATTTGCTTCAAATTCATGCGAAATGAACAATTTAGCTTCAGATTCGTACGAAATACACGAATTAGCTTTAAATTCACGCGAAGAAAGCGATTTAACTTCAATATCATGCGATATACACGATTTGGCTTCAAATTCGTGCTAAATAGAGATTTTAAACAAACGATTTAGCTTTAAATTCTTGTGAAATGAACAATTTAGCTTCAGATTCATGCGAAATACTCGAATTAGCTATAAATTCACGCGAAACGAACGACTTAACTTCAATATCTTGCGATATACACGATTTGGCTTCAAATTTGTGCGAAATAGCGATTTTAAAGAAACGAATTTGCTTCAAATTCATGCGAAATGAACAATTTAGCTTCAGATTCGTACGAAATACACGAATTAGCTTTAAATTCACGCGAAGAAAGCGATTTAACTTCAATATCATGCGATATACACGATTTGGTTTCAAATTCGTGCGAAATAGCAATTTTAAAGAAACGAATTTGCTTCAAATTCATGCGAAATGAACAATTTAGCTTCAGATTCGTACGAAATACACGAATTAGCTTTGAATTCACGCGAAAAAAGCGATTTAACTTTCAATATCATGCGATATACACGATTTGGCTTCAAATTCGTGCGAAATAGCGATTTTAAAGAAACGAATTTGCTTCAAATTCATGCGAAATGAACAATTTAGCTTCAGATTCGTACGAAATACACGAATTAGCTTTAAATTCACGCGAAGAAAGCGATTTAACTTCAATATCATGCGATATACACGATTTGGCTTCAAATTCGTGCGAAATAGCAATTTTAAAGAAACGAATTTGCTTCAAATTCATGCGAAATGAACAATTTAGCTTCAGATTCGTACGAAATACACGAATTAGCTTTAAATTCACGTGAAGAAAGCGATTTAACTTCAATATCATGCGATATACACGATTTGGCTTCAAATTCGCGCGAAATAGCAATTTTAAAGAACGAATTTGCTTCAAATTCATGCGAAATGAACAAGTTAGCTTCAGATTCGTACGAAATACACGAATTAGCTTTGAATTCACGCGAAAAAAGCGATTTAACTTTCAATATCATGCGATATACACGATTTGGCTTCAAATTCGTGCGAAATAGCGATTTTAAAGAAACGAATTTGTTTCAAATTCATGCGAAATGAACAATTTAGCTTCAGATTCGTGCGAAATACTCGAATTAGCTTTAAATTCACGCGAAACAAACGATTTAACTTCAATATCATGCGATATACACGATTTGGCTTCAAATTCGTGCGAAATAGTGATTTTAAACAAACGATTTAGCTTTAAATTCTTGTGAAATGAACAATTTAGCTTCAGATTCATGCGAAATACTCGAATTAGCTTTAAATTCACGCGAAACAAACGACTTAACTTTCAATATCATGCGATATACACGATTTGGCTTCAAATTTGTGCGAAATAGCGATTTTAAAGAAACGAATTTGCTTCAAATTCATGCGAAATGAACAATTTAGCTTCCGATTCGTACGAAATACACGAATTAGCTTTGAATTCACGCGAAAAAAGCGATTTAACTTTCAATATCATGCGATATACACGATTTGGCTTCAAATTCGTGCGAAATTGCGATTTTAAACAAACGAATTTGCTTCAAATTCATGCGAAATGAACAATTTAGCTTCAGATTCATGCGAAATACTCGAATTAGCTTGAAATTCACGCGAAACAAACGATTTAACTTCAATATCATGCGATATACACGATTTGGCTTCAAATTCGTGCGAAATAGAGATTTTAAACAAACGATTTAGCTTTAAATTCTTGTGAAATGAACAATTTAGCTTCAGATTCATGCGAAATACTCGAATTAGCTTTAAATTCACGCGAAACAAACGACTTAACTTCAATATCTTGCGATATACACGATTTGGCTTCAAATTTGTGCGAAATAGCGATTTTAAAGAAACGAATTTGCTTCAAATTCATGCGAAATGAACAATTTAGCTTCAGATTCGTACGAAATACCCGAATTAGCTTTGAATTCACGCGAAAAAACGTTTTAACTTTTAATATCATGCGATATACACGATTTGGCTTCAAATTTGTGCGAAATAGCAATTTTAAAGAAACGAATTTGCTTCAAATTCATGCCAAATGAACAATTTAGCTTCAGATTCGTACGAAATACACGAATTAGCTTTAAATTCACGCGAAAAAAGCGATTTGACTTCAATATCATGCGATATACACGATTTGGCTTCAAATTCGTGCTAAATAGAGACTTTAAACAAACGATTTAGCTTTAAATTCTTGTGAAATGAACAATTTAGCTTCAGATTCATGCGAAATACTCGAATTAGCTTTAAATTCACGCGAAACGAACGACTTAACTTCAATATCTTGCGATATACACGATTTGGCTTCAAATTTGTGCGAAATAGCGATTTTAAAGAAACGAATTTGCTTCAAATTCATGCGAAATGAACAATTTAGCTTCAGATTCGTACGAAATACACGAATTAGCTTTAAATTCACGCGAAGAAAGCGATTTAACTTCAATATCATGCGATATACACGATGTGGCTTCAAATTCGTGCGAAATAGCGATTTTAAAGAAACGAATTTGCTTCAAATTCATGCGAAATGAACAATTTAGCTTCAGATTCGTACGAAATACACGAATTAGCTTTAAATTCACGCGAAGAAAGCGATTTAACTTCAATATCATGCGATATACACGATTTGGTTTCAAATTCGTGCGAAATAGCAATTTTAAAGAAACGAATTTGCTTCAAATTCATGCGAAATGAACAATTTAGCTTCAGATTCGTACGAAATACACGAATTAGCTTTGAATTCACGCGAAAAAAGCGATTTAACTTTCAATATCATGCGATATACACGATTTGGCTTCAAATTCGTGCGAAATAGCGATTTTAAAGAAACGGATTTGCTTCAAATTCATGCGAAATGAACAATTTAGCTTCAGATTCGTACGAAATACACGAATTAGCTTTAAATTCACGCGAAGAAAGCGATTTAACTTCAATATCATGCGATATACACGATTTGGCTTCAAATTTGTGCGAAATAGCGATTTTAAAGAAACGATTTGCTTCAAATTCATGGAAATGAACAATTTAGCTTCAGATTCGTACGAAATACACGAATTAGCTTTAAATTCACGCGAAGAAAGCGATTTAACTTCAATATCATGCGATATACACGATTTGGCTTCAAATTCTTGCGAAATATCGATTTTAAAGAAACGAATTTGCTTCAAATTCATGCGAAATGAACAATTTAGCTTCAGATTCGTACAAAATACACGAATTAGCTTTAAATTCACGCGAAGAAAGCGATTTAACTTCAATATCATGCGATATACACGATTTGGCTTCAAATTCGTGCGAAATAGCGATTTTAAAGAAATGAATTTGCTTCAAATTCATGCCAAATGAACAATTTTGCTTCAGATTCGTACGAAATACACGAATTAGCTTTAAATTCACGCGAAAAAAGCGATTTGACTTCAATATCATGCGATATACACGATTTGGCTTCAAATTCGTGCTAAATAGAGATTTTAAACAAACGATTTAGCTTTAAATTCTTGTGAAATGAACAATTTAGCTTCAGATTCATGCGAAATACTCGAATTAGCTTTAAATTCACGCGAAACGAACGACTTAACTTCAATATCTTGCGATATACACGATTTGGCTACAAATTTGTGCGAAATAGCGATTTTAAAGAAACGAATTTGCTTCAAATTCATGCGAAATGAACAATTTAGCTTCAGATTCGTACGAAATACACGAATTAGCTTTAAATTCACGCGAAGAAAGCGATTTAACTTCAATATCATGCGATATACACGATTTGTCTTCAAATTCGTGCGAAATTGCGATTTTAAACAAACGAATTTGCTTCAAATTCATGCGAAATGAACAATTTAGCTTCAGATTCATGCGAAATACTCGAATTAGCTTTAAATTCACGCGAAACAAACGATTTAACTTCAATATCATGCGATATACACGATTTGGCTTCAAATTCGTGCTAAATAGAGACTTTAAACAAACGATTTAGCTTTAAATTCTTGTGAAATGAACA
>NW_027477568.1:0-64991 GCF_051020955.1 Megalopta genalis | reverse complement strand
TATATCGCGTGATATTGAAGCTAAATCGTATGTTTCGCGTTGAATGAAAGCTAATTCGTGTATTTCGCATTAATCTGAAGCCAAATTGTTCATTTCGCATGAATTTGAAGCTAAATCGTTTGTTTAAAATCGCTATTTCGCACGAATTTGAATCGAAATCGTGTATATCGCATGATATTGAAGCTAAATCGTATGTTTCGCGTTGATTTAAAGCTAATTCGTGTATTTCGCATGAATCTGAAGCTAAATTGTTCATTTCGCATGAATTTGAAGCTAAATCGTTTGTTTAAAATCGCTATTTCTCACGAATTTGAAGCGAAATCGTGTATATCGCTTGATATTGAAGTTAAATCGTATGTTTCGCGTTGATTTAAAGCTAATTCGTGTATTTCGCATGAATCTGAAGTTAAATAGTTCATATCACATGAATTTGAAGCTAAATCGTTTGTTTAAAATCGCTATTTCGCACGAATTTGAAGCGAAATCGTGTATATCGCATGATATTTCTGCTAAATCGTATGTTTCGCGTTGATTTAAAGCTAATTCGTGTATTTCGCATGAATCTGAATCTAAATTGTTCGTTTCGCATGAATTTGAAGCTATATCGTTTGTTTAAAATCGCTATTACTCACGAATTTGTAGCGAAATCGTGCATATCGCTTGATATTGAAGTTAAATCGTATGTTTCGCGTTGATTTAAAGCTAATTCGTCTATTTCGCATTAATCTGAAGCTAAATTGTTCATATCACATGAATTTGAAGCTAAATCGTTTGTTTAAAATCGCTATTTCGCACGAATTTGAAGCGAAATCGTGTATATCGCATGATATTGAAGCTAAATCGTATGTTTCGCGTTGATTTAAAGCTAATTCGTGTATTTCGCATGAATCTGAATCTAAATTGTTCGTTTCGCATGAATTTGAAGCTATATCGTTTGTTTAAAATCGCTATTACTCACGAATTTGTAGCGAAATCGTGCATATCGCTTGATATTGAAGTTAAATCGTATGTTTCGCGTTGATTTAAAGCTAATTCGTCTATTTCGCATTAATCTGAAGCTAAATTGTTCATATCACATGAATTTGAAGCTAAATCGTTTGTTTAAAATCGCTATTTCGCACGAATTTGAAGCGAAATCGTGTATATCGCATGATATTGAAGCTAAATCGTATGTTTCGCGTTGATTTAAAGCTAATTCGTGTATTTCGCATGAATCTGAAGCTAAATTGTTCATTTCGCATGAATTTGAAGCTAAATCGTTTGTTTAAAATCTCTATTTCGCACGAATTTGAATCGAAATCGTGTGTTTCGCATGATATTGAACTTACATCGTATGTTTCGCGTTGAATGAAAGCTAATTCGTGTATTTCGCATTAATCTGAAGCCAAATTTTTCATTTCGCATGAATTTGAAGCTAAATCGTTTGTTTAAAATCTCTACTTCGCACGAATTTGAGTCGAAATCGTGTGTTTCGCATGATGTTGAAGTTACATCGTATGTTTCGCTTTGATTTAAAGCTAATTCGTGTATTTCGCATGAATCTGAAGTTAAATAGTTCATATCACATGAATTTGAAGCTAAATCGTTTGTTTAAAATCGCTATTTCGCACGAATTTGAATCGAAATCGTGTATATCGCATGATATTGAAGCTAAATCGTATGTTTCGCGTTGATTTAAAGCTAATTCGTGTATTTCGCATGAATCTGAAGCTATATTGTTCATTTCGCATGAATTTGAAGCTAAATCGTTTGTTTAAAATCGCTATTTCTCACGAATTTGAAGCGAAATCGTGTATATCGCTTGATATTGAAGTTAAATCGTATGTTTCGCGTTGATTTAAAGCTAATTCGTGTATTTCGCATGAATCTGAAGTTAAATAGTTCATATCACATGAATTTGAAGCTAAATCGTTTGTTTAAAATCGCTATTTCGCAAGAATTTGAAGCGAAATCGTGTATATCGCATGATATTTCTGCAAAATCGTATGTTTCGCGTTGATTTAAAGCTAATTCGTGTATTTCGCATTAATCTGAAGTTAAATAGTTCATATCACATGAATTTGAAGCTAAATCGTTTGTTTAAAATCACTATTTCGCAAGAATTTGAAGCGAAATCGTGTATATCGCATGATATTTCTGCTAAATCGTATGTTTCGCGTTGACTTAGAGCTAATTCGTCTATTTCGCATTAATCTGAAGCTAAATTGTTCATATCACATGAATTTGAAGCTAAATCGTTTGTTTAAAATCGCTATTTCGCACGAATTTGAAGCGAAATCGTGTATATCGCATGATATTGAAGCTAAATCGTATGTTTCGCGTTGATTTAAAGCTAATTCGTGTATTTCGCATGAATCTGAAGCTAAATTGTTCATTTCGCATGAATTTGAAGCTAAATCGTTTGTTTAAAATCTCTATTTCGCACGAATTTGAATCGAAATCGTGTGTTTCGCATGATATTGAACTTACATCGTATGTTTCGCGTTGAATGAAAGCTAATTCGTGTATTTCGCATTAATCTGAAGCCAAATTGTTCATTTCGCATGAATTTGAAGCTAAATCGTTTGTTTAAAATCTCTACTTCGCACGAATTTGAGTCGAAATCGTGTGTTTCGCATGATGTTGAAGTTACATCGTATGTTTCGCTTTGATTTAAAGCTAATTCGTGTATTTCGCATGATTCTGAAGTTAAATAGTTCATATCACATGAATTTGAAGCTAAATCGTTTGTTTAAAATCGCTATTTCTCACGAATTTGAAGCGAAATCGTGTATATCGCATGATATTTCTGCTAAATCTTATGTTTCGCGTTGATTTAGAGCTAATTCGTGTATTTCGCATTAATCTGAAGCTAAATTGTTCATACCACATTAATTTGAAGCTAAATCGTTTGTTTAAATCGCTATTTCGCACGAATTTGAAGCGAAATCGTGTATATCGCATGATATTTCTGCTAAATCGTATGTTTCGCGTTGATTTAAAGCTAATTCGTGTATTTCGCATGAATCTGAAGTTAAATAGTTCATATCACATGAATTTGAAGCTAAATCGTTTGTTTAAAATCGCTATTTCGCAAGAATTTGAAGCGAAATCGTGTATATCGCGTGATATTTCTGCAAAATCGTATGTTTCGCGTTGATTTAAAGCTAATTCGTGTATTTCGCATTAATCTGAAGTTAAATAGTTCATATCACATGAATTTGAAGCTAAATCGTTTGTTTAAAATCACTATTTCGCAAGAATTTGAAGCGAAATCGTGTATATCGCATGATATTTCTGCTAAATCGTATGTTTCGCGTTGACTTAGAGCTAATTCGTCTATTTCGCATTAATCTGAAGCTAAATTGTTCATATCACATGAATTTGAAGCTAAATCGTTTGTTTAAAATCGCTATTTCGCACGAATTTGAAGCGAAATCGTGTATATCGCATGATATTGAAGCTAAATCGTATGTTTCGCGTTGATTTAAAGCTAATTCGTGTATTTCGCATGAATCTGAAGCTAAATTGTTCATTTCGCATGAATTTGAAGCTAAATCGTTTGTTTAAAATCTCTATTTCGCACGAATTTGAATCGAAATCGTGTGTTTCGCATGATATTGAACTTACATCGTATGTTTCGCGTTGAATGAAAGCTAATTCGTGTATTTCGCATTAATCTGAAGCCAAATTGTTCATTTCGCATGAATTTGAAGCTAAATCGTTTGTTTAAAATCTCTACTTCGCACGAATTTGAGTCGAAATCGTGTGTTTCGCATGATGTTGAAGTTACATCGTATGTTTCGCTTTGATTTAAAGCTAATTCGTGTATTTCGCATGATTCTGAAGTTAAATAGTTCATATCACATGAATTTGAAGCTAAATCGTTTGTTTAAAATCGCTATTTCTCACGAATTTGAAGCGAAATCGTGTATATCGCATGATATTTCTGCTAAATCGTATGTTTCGCGTTGACTTAGAGCTAATTCGTCTATTTCGCATTAATCCGAAGCTAAATTGTTCATATCACATGAATTTGAAGCTAAATCGTTTGTTTAAAATCGCTATTTCGCACGAATTTGAAGCGAAATCGTGTATATCGCATGATATTTCTGCTAAATCGTATGTTTCGCGTTGACTTAGATCTAATTCGTCTATTTCGCATTAATCTGAAGCTAAATTGTTCATATCACATGAATTTGAAGCTAAATCGTTTGTTTAAAATCGCTATTTCGCACGAATTTGAAGCGAAATCGTGTATATCGCATGATATTGAAGCTAAATCGTATGTTTCGCGTTGATTTAAAGCTAATTCGTGTATTTCGCATGAATCTGAAGCTAAATTGTTCATTTCGCATGAATTTGAAGCTAAATCGTTTGTTTAAAATCTCTATTTCGCACGAATTTGAATCGAAATCGTGTGTTTCGCATGATATTGAACTTACATCGTATGTTTCGCGTTGAATGAAAGCTAATTCGTGTATTTCGCATTAATCTGAAGCCAAATTGTTCATTTCGCATGAATTTGAAGCTAAATCGTTTGTTTAAAATCTCTACTTCGCACGAATTTGAGTCGAAATCGTGTGTTTCGCATGATGTTGAAGTTACATCGTATGTTTCGCTTTGATTTAAAGCTAATTCGTGTATTTCGCATTAATCTGAAGCTAAATTGTTCATACCACATGAATTTGAAGCTAAATCGTTTGTTTAAATCGCTATTTCGCAAGAATTTGAAGCGAAATCGTGTATATCGCGTGATATTGAAGCTAAATCGTATGTTTCGCGTTGAATGAAAGCTAATTCGTGTATTTCGCATTAATCTGAAGCCAAATTGTTCATTTCGCATGAATTTGAAGCTAAATCGTTTGTTTAAAATCGCTATTTCGCACGAATTTGAATCGAAATCGTGTATATCGCATGATATTGAAGCTAAATCGTATGTTTCGCGTTGATTTAAAGCTAATTCGTGTATTTCGCATGAATCTGAAGCTAAATTGTTCATTTCGCATGAATTTGAAGCTAAATCGTTTGTTTAAAATCGCTATTTCTCACGAATTTGAAGCGAAATCGTGTATATCGCTTGATATTGAAGTTAAATCGTATGTTTCGCGTTGATTTAAAGCTAATTCGCGTATTTCGCATGAATCTGAAGTTAAATAGTTCATATCACATGAATTTGAAGCTAAATCGTTTGTTTAAAATCGCTATTTCGCACGAATTTGAAGCGAAATCGTGTATATCGCATGATATTTCTGCTAAATCGTATGTTTCTCGTTGATTTAAAGCTAATTCGTGTATTTCGCATGAATCTGAATCTAAATTGTTCGTTTCGCATGAATTTGAAGCTAAATCTTTGTTTAAAATCTCTACTTCGCACGAATTTGAATCGAAATCGTGTGTTTCGCATGATATTGAAGTTACATCGTATGTTTCGCGTTGATTTAAAGCTAATTCGTGTATTTCGCATGAATCTGAAGTTAAATAGTTCATATCACATGAATTTGAAGCTAAATCGTTTGTTTAAAATCGCTATTTCGCAAGAATTTGAAGCGAAATCGTGTATATCGCATGATATTTCTGCTAACTCGTATGTTTCGCGTTGATTTAAAGCTAATTCGTGTATTTCGCATTAATCTGAAGCTAAATTGTTCATATCACATGAATTTGAAACTAAATCGTTTGTTTAAAATCGCTATTTCGCACGAATTTGAAGCGAAATCATGTATATCGCATGATATTGAAGCTAAATCGTATGTTTCGCGTTGTATGAAAGCTAATTCGTGTATTTCGCATTAATCTGAAGCCAAATTGTTCATTTCGCATGAATTTGAAGCAAAATCGTTTGTTTAAAATCTCTACTTCGCACGAATTTGAGTCGAAATCGTGTGTTTCGCATGATGTTGAAGTTACATCGTATGTTTCGCTTTGATTTAAAGCTAATTCGTGTATTTCGCATTAATCTGAAGCTAAATTGTTCATACCACATGAATTTGAAGCTAAATCGTTTGTTTAAAATCGCTATTTCGCAAGAATTTGAAGCGAAATCGTGTATATCGCGTGATATTGAAGCTAAATCGTATGTTTCGCGTTGAATGAAAGCTAATTCGTGTATTTCGCATTAATCTGAAGCCAAATTGTTCATTTCGCATGAATTTGAAGCTAAATCGTTTGTTTAAAATCGCTATTTCTCACGAATTTGAAGCGAAATCGTGTATATCGCTTGATATTGAAGTTAAATCGTATGTTTCGCGTTGATTTAAAGCTAATTCGTGTATTTCGCATGAATCTGAAGTTAAATAGTTCATATCACATGAATTTGAAGCTAAATCGTTTGTTTAAAATCGCTATTTCGCACGAATTTGAAGCGAAATCGTGTATATCGCATGATATTTCTGCTAAATCGTATGTTTCGCGTTGATTTAAAGCTAATTCGTGTATTTCGCATGAATCTGAATCTAAATTGTTCGTTTCGCATGAATTTGAAGCTATATCGTTTGTTTAAAATCGCTATTACTCACGAATTTGTAGCGAAATCGTGCATATCGCTTGATATTGAAGTTAAATCGTATGTTTCGCGTTGATTTAAAGCTAATTCGTCTATTTCGCATTAATCTGAAGCTAAATTGTTCATATCACATGAATTTGAAGCTAAATCGTTTGTTTAAAATCGCTATTTCGCACGAATTTGAAGCGAAATCATGTATATCGCGTGATATTGAAGCTAAATCGTATGTTTCGCGTTGAATGAAAGCTAATTCGTGTATTTCGCATTAATCTGAAGCCAAATTGTTCATTTCGCATGAATTTGAAGCAAAATCGTTTGTTTAAAATCTCTACTTCGCACGAATTTGAGTCGAAATCGTGTGTTTCGCATGATGTTGAAGTTACATCGTATGTTTCGCTTTGATTTAAAGCTAATTCGTGTATTTCGCATTAATCTGAAGCTAAATTGTTCATACCACATGAATTTGAAGCTAAATCGTTTGTTTAAAATCGCTATTTCGCAAGAATTTGAAGCGAAATCGTGTATATCGCGTGATATTGAAGCTAAATCGTATGTTTCGCGTTGAATGAAAGCTAATTCGTGTATTTCGCATTAATCTGAAGCCAAATTGTTCATTTCGCATGAATTTGAAGCTAAATCGTTTGTTTAAAATCGCTATTTCTCACGAATTTGAAGCGAAATCGTGTATATCGCTTGATATTGAAGTTAAATCGTATGTTTCGCGTTGATTTAAAGCTAATTCGTGTATTTCGCATGAATCTGAAGTTAAATAGTTCATATCACATGAATTTGAAGCTAAATCGTTTGTTTAAAATCGCTATTTCGCACGAATTTGAAGCGAAATCGTGTATATCGCATGATATTTCTGCTAAATCGTATGTTTCGCGTTGATTTAAAGCTAATTCGTGTATTTCGCATGAATCTGAATCTAAATTGTTCGTTTCGCATGAATTTGAAGCTATATCGTTTGTTTAAAATCGCTATTACTCACGAATTTGTAGCGAAATCGTGCATATCGCTTGATATTGAAGTTAAATCGTATGTTTCGCGTTGATTTAAAGCTAATTCGTCTATTTCGCATTAATCTGAAGCTAAATTGTTCATATCACATGAATTTGAAGCTAAATCGTTTGTTTAAAATCGCTATTTCGCACGAATTTGAAGCGAAATCATGTATATCGCGTGATATTGAAGCTAAATCGTATGTTTCGCGTTGAATGAAAGCTAATTCGTGTATTTCGCATTAATCTGAAGCCAAATTGTTCATTTCGCATGAATTTGAAGCTAAATCGTTTGTTTAAAATCGCTATTTCGCACGAATTTGAATCGAAATCGTGTATATCGCATGATATTGAAGCTAAATCGTATGTTTCGCGTTGATTTAAAGCTAATTCGTGTATTTCGCATGAATCTGAAGCTAAATTGTTCATTTCGCATGAATTTGAAGCTAAATCGTTTGTTTAAAATCGCTATTTCTCACGAATTTGAAGCGAAATCGTGTATATCGCTTGATATTGAAGTTAAATCGTATGTTTCGCGTTGATTTAAAGCTAATTCGTGTATTTCGCATGAATCTGAAGTTAAATAGTTCATATCACATGAATTTGAAGCTAAATCGTTTGTTTAAAATCGCTATTTCGCACGAATTTGAAGCGAAATCGTGTATATCGCATGATATTTCTGCTAAATCGTATGTTTCGCGTTGATTTAAAGCTAATTCGTGTATTTCGCATGAATCTGAATCTAAATTGTTCGTTTCGCATGAATTTGAAGCTATATCGTTTGTTAAAATCGCTATTACTCACGAATTTGTAGCGAAATCGTGCATATCGCTTGATATTGAAGTTAAATCGTATGTTTCGCGTTGATTTAAAGCTAATTCGTCTATTTCGCATTAATCTGAAGCTAAATTGTTCATATCACATGAATTTGAAGCTAAATCGTTTGTTTAAAATCGCTATTTCGCACGAATTTGAAGCGAAATCGTGTATATCGCATGATATTGAAGCTAAATCGTATGTTTCGCGTTGATTTAAAGCTAATTCGTGTATTTCGCATGAATCTGAATCTAAATTGTTCGTTTCGCATGAATTTGAAGCTATATCGTTTGTTTAAAATCGCTATTACTCACGAATTTGTAGCGAAATCGTGCATATCGCTTGATATTGAAGTTAAATCGTATGTTTCGCGTTGATTTAAAGCTAATTCGTCTATTTCGCATTAATCTGAAGCTAAATTGTTCATATCACATGAATTTGAAGCTAAATCGTTTGTTTAAAATCGCTATTTCGCACGAATTTGAAGCGAAATCGTGTATATCGCATGATATTGAAGCTAAATCGTATGTTTCGCGTTGATTTAAAGCTAATTCGTGTATTTCGCATGAATCTGAAGCTAAATTGTTCATTTCGCATGAATTTGAAGCTAAATCGTTTGTTTAAAATCTCTATTTCGCACGAATTTGAATCGAAATCGTGTGTTTCGCATGATATTGAACTTACATCGTATGTTTCGCGTTGAATGAAAGCTAATTCGTGTATTTCGCATTAATCTGAAGCCAAATTTTTCATTTCGCATGAATTTGAAGCTAAATCGTTTGTTTAAAATCTCTACTTCGCACGAATTTGAGTCGAAATCGTGTGTTTCGCATGATGTTGAAGTTACATCGTATGTTTCGCTTTGATTTAAAGCTAATTCGTGTATTTCGCATGAATCTGAAGTTAAATAGTTCATATCACATGAATTTGAAGCTAAATCGTTTGTTTAAAATCGCTATTTCGCACGAATTTGAATCGAAATCGTGTATATCGCATGATATTGAAGCTAAATCGTATGTTTCGCGTTGATTTAAAGCTAATTCGTGTATTTCGCATGAATCTGAAGCTATATTGTTCATTTCGCATGAATTTGAAGCTAAATCGTTTGTTTAAAATCGCTATTTCTCACGAATTTGAAGCGAAATCGTGTATATCGCTTGATATTGAAGTTAAATCGTATGTTTCGCGTTGATTTAAAGCTAATTCGTGTATTTCGCATGAATCTGAAGTTAAATAGTTCATATCACATGAATTTGAAGCTAAATCGTTTGTTTAAAATCGCTATTTCGCAAGAATTTGAAGCGAAATCGTGTATATCGCATGATATTTCTGCAAAATCGTATGTTTCGCGTTGATTTAAAGCTAATTCGTGTATTTCGCATTAATCTGAAGTTAAATAGTTCATATCACATGAATTTGAAGCTAAATCGTTTGTTTAAAATCACTATTTCGCAAGAATTTGAAGCGAAATCGTGTATATCGCATGATATTTCTGCTAAATCGTATGTTTCGCGTTGACTTAGAGCTAATTCGTCTATTTCGCATTAATCTGAAGCTAAATTGTTCATATCACATGAATTTGAAGCTAAATCGTTTGTTTAAAATCGCTATTTCGCACGAATTTGAAGCGAAATCGTGTATATCGCATGATATTGAAGCTAAATCGTATGTTTCGCGTTGATTTAAAGCTAATTCGTGTATTTCGCATGAATCTGAAGCTAAATTGTTCATTTCGCATGAATTTGAAGCTAAATCGTTTGTTTAAAATCTCTATTTCGCACGAATTTGAATCGAAATCGTGTGTTTCGCATGATATTGAACTTACATCGTATGTTTCGCGTTGAATGAAAGCTAATTCGTGTATTTCGCATTAATCTGAAGCCAAATTGTTCATTTCGCATGAATTTGAAGCTAAATCGTTTGTTTAAAATCTCTACTTCGCACGAATTTGAGTCGAAATCGTGTGTTTCGCATGATGTTGAAGTTACATCGTATGTTTCGCTTTGATTTAAAGCTAATTCGTGTATTTCGCATGATTCTGAAGTTAAATAGTTCATATCACATGAATTTGAAGCTAAATCGTTTGTTTAAAATCGCTATTTCTCACGAATTTGAAGCGAAATCGTGTATATCGCATGATATTTCTGCTAAATCTTATGTTTCGCGTTGATTTAGAGCTAATTCGTGTATTTCGCATTAATCTGAAGCTAAATTGTTCATACCACATTAATTTGAAGCTAAATCGTTTGTTTAAAATCGCTATTTCGCACGAATTTGAAGCGAAATCGTGTATATCGCATGATATTTCTGCTAAATCGTATGTTTCGCGTTGATTTAAAGCTAATTCGTGTATTTCGCATGAATCTGAAGTTAAATAGTTCATATCACATGAATTTGAAGCTAAATCGTTTGTTTAAAATCGCTATTTCGCAAGAATTTGAAGCGAAATCGTGTATATCGCGTGATATTTCTGCAAAATCGTATGTTTCGCGTTGATTTAAAGCTAATTCGTGTATTTCGCATTAATCTGAAGTTAAATAGTTCATATCACATGAATTTGAAGCTAAATCGTTTGTTTAAAATCACTATTTCGCAAGAATTTGAAGCGAAATCGTGTATATCGCATGATATTTCTGCTAAATCGTATGTTTCGCGTTGACTTAGAGCTAATTCGTCTATTTCGCATTAATCTGAAGCTAAATTGTTCATATCACATGAATTTGAAGCTAAATCGTTTGTTTAAAATCGCTATTTCGCACGAATTTGAAGCGAAATCGTGTATATCGCATGATATTGAAGCTAAATCGTATGTTTCGCGTTGATTTAAAGCTAATTCGTGTATTTCGCATGAATCTGAAGCTAAATTGTTCATTTCGCATGAATTTGAAGCTAAATCGTTTGTTTAAAATCTCTATTTCGCACGAATTTGAATCGAAATCGTGTGTTTCGCATGATATTGAACTTACATCGTATGTTTCGCGTTGAATGAAAGCTAATTCGTGTATTTCGCATTAATCTGAAGCCAAATTGTTCATTTCGCATGAATTTGAAGCTAAATCGTTTGTTTAAAATCTCTACTTCGCACGAATTTGAGTCGAAATCGTGTGTTTCGCATGATGTTGAAGTTACATCGTATGTTTCGCTTTGATTTAAAGCTAATTCGTGTATTTCGCATGATTCTGAAGTTAAATAGTTCATATCACATGAATTTGAAGCTAAATCGTTTGTTTAAAATCGCTATTTCTCACGAATTTGAAGCGAAATCGTGTATATCGCATGATATTTCTGCTAAATCGTATGTTTCGCGTTGACTTAGAGCTAATTCGTCTATTTCGCATTAATCCGAAGCTAAATTGTTCATATCACATGAATTTGAAGCTAAATCGTTTGTTTAAAATCGCTCTTTCGCACGAATTTGAAGCGAAATCGTGTATATCGCATGATATTTCTGCTAAATCGTATGTTTCGCGTTGACTTAGATCTAATTCGTCTATTTCGCATTAATCTGAAGCTAAATTGTTCATATCACATGAATTTGAAGCTAAATCGTTTGTTTAAAATCGCTATTTCGCACGAATTTGAAGCGAAATCGTGTATATCGCATGATATGAAGCTAAATCGTATGTTTCGCGTTGATTTAAAGCTAATTCGTGTATTTCGCATGAATCTGAAGCTAAATTGTTCATTTCGCATGAATTTGAAGCTAAATCGTTTGTTTAAAATCTCTATTTCGCACGAATTTGAATCGAAATCGTGTGTTTCGCATGATATTGAACTTACATCGTATGTTTCGCGTTGAATGAAAGCTAATTCGTGTATTTCGCATTAATCTGAAGCCAAATTGTTCATTTCGCATGAATTTGAAGCTAAATCGTTTGTTTAAAATCTCTACTTCGCACGAATTGAGTCGAAATCGTGTGTTTCGCATGATGTTGAAGTTACATCGTATGTTTCGCTTGATTTAAAGCTAATTCGTGTATTTCGCATGATTCTGAAGTTAAATAGTTCATATCACATGAATTTGAAGCTAAATCGTTTGTTTAAAATCGCTATTTCTCACGAATTTGAAGCGAAATCGTGTATATCGCATGATATTTCTGCTAAATCGTATGTTTCGCGTTGATTTAGAGCTAATTCGTGTATTTCGCATTAATCTGAAGCTAAATTGTTCATACCACATTAATTTGAAGCTAAATCGTTTGTTTAAAATCGCTATTTCGCACGAATTTGAAGCGAAATCGTGTATATCGCATGATATTTCTGCTAAATCGTATGTTTCGCGTTGATTGATAGCTAATTCGTGTATTTCGCATGAATCTGAAGTTAAATAGTTCATATCACATGAATTTGAAGCTAAATCGTTTGTTTAAAATCGCTATTTCGCAAGAATTTGAAGCGAAATCGTGTATATCGCATGATATTTCTGCAAAATCGTATGTTTCGCGTTGATTTAAAGCTAATTCGTGTATTTCGCATTAATCTGAAGTTAAATAGTTCATATCACATGAATTTGAAGCTAAATCGTTTGTTTAAAATCACTATTTCGCAAGAATTTGAAGCGAAATCGTGTATATCGCATGATATTTCTGCTAAATCGTATGTTTCGCGTTGACTTAGAGCTAATTCGTCTATTTCGCATTAATCTGAAGCTAAATTGTTCATATCACATGAATTTGAAGCTAAATCGTTTGTTTAAAATCGCTATTTCGCACGAATTTGAAGCGAAATCGTGTATATCGCATGATATTTCTGCTAAATCGTATGTTTCGCGTTGATTTAGAGCTAATTCGTGTATTTCGCATGAATCTGAAGTTAAATAGTTCATATCACATGAATTTGAAGCTAAATCGTTTGTTTAAAATCGCTATTTCGCAAGAATTTGAAGCGAAATCGTGTATATCGCATGATATTTCTGCAAAATCGTATGTTTCGCGTTGATTTAAAGCTAATTCGTGTATTTCGCATTAATCTGAAGTTAAATAGTTCATATCACATGAATTTGAAGCTAAATCGTTTGTTTAAAATCACTATTTCGCAAGAATTTGAAGCGAAATCGTGTATATCGCATGATATTTCTGCTAAATCGTATGTTTCGCGTTGACTTAGAGCTAATTCGTCTATTTCGCATTAATCTGAAGCTAAATTGTTCATATCACATGAATTTGAAGCTAAATCGTTTGTTTAAAATCGCTATTTCGCACGAATTTGAAGCGAAATCGTGTATATCGCATGATATTGAAGCTAAATCGTATGTTTCGCGTTGATTTAAAGCTAATTCGTGTATTTCGCATGAATCTGAAGCTAAATTGTTCATTTCGCATGAATTTGAAGCTAAATCGTTTGTTTAAAATCTCTATTTCGCACGAATTTGAATCGAAATCGTGTGTTTCGCATGATATTGAACTTACATCGTATGTTTCGCGTTGAATGAAAGCTAATTCGTGTATTTCGCATTAATCTGAAGCCAAATTGTTCATTTCGCATGAATTTGAAGCTAAATCGTTTGTTTAAAATCTCTACTTCGCACGAATTTGAGTCGAAATCGTGTGTTTCGCATGATGTTGAAGTTACATCGTATGTTTCGCTTTGATTTAAAGCTAATTCGTGTATTTCGCATGATTCTGAAGTTAAATAGTTCATATCACATGAATTTGAAGCTAAATCGTTTGTTTAAAATCGCTATTTCTCACGAATTTGAAGCGAAATCGTGTATATCGCATGATGTTTCTGCTAAATCGTATGTTTCGCGTTGATTTAGAGCTAATTCGTGTATTTCGCATTAATCTGAAGCTAAATTGTTCATACCACATGAATTTGAAGCTAAATCGTTTGTTTAAAATCGCTATTTCGCACGAATTTGAAGCGAAATCGTGTATATCGCATGATATTTCTGCTAAATCGTATGTTTCGCGTTGATTTAAAGCTAATTCGTGTATTTCGCATGAATCTGAAGTTAAATAGTTCATATCACATGAATTTGAAGCTAAATCGTTTGTTTAAAATCGCTATTTCGCACGAATTTGAATCGAAATCGTGTATATCGCATGATATTGAAGCTAAATCGTATGTTTCGCGTTGATTAAAGCTATTCGTGTATTTCGCATTAATCTGAAGCTATATTGTTCATTTCGCATGAATTTGAAGCTAAATCGTTTGTTTAAAATCTCTATTTCGCACGAATTTGAATCGAAATCGTGTATATCGCTTGATATTGAAGTTAAATCGTATGTTTCGCGTTGATTTAAAGCTAATTCGTGTATTTCGCATGAATCTGAAGTTAAATAGTTCATATCACATGAATTTGAAGCTAAATCGTTTGTTTAAAATCGCTATTTCGCAAGAATTTGAAGCGAAATCGTGTATATCGCATGATATTTCTGCTAAATCGTATGTTTCGCGTTGACTTAGAGCTAATTCGTCTATTTCGCATTAATCTGAAGCTAAATTGTTCATATCACATGAATTTGAAGCTAAATCGTTTGTTTAAAATCGCTATTTCGCACGAATTTGAAGCGAAATCGTGTATATCGCATGATATTGAAGCTAAATCGTATGTTTCGCGTTGATTTAAAGCTAATTCGTGTATTTCGCATGAATCTGAAGCTAAATTGTTCATTTCGCATGAATTTGAAGCTAAATCGTTTGTTTAAAATCTCTATTTCGCACGAATTTGAATCGAAATCGTGTGTTTCGCATGATATTGAACTTACATCGTATGTTTCGCGTTGAATGAAAGCTAATTCGTGTATTTCGCATTAATCTGAAGCCAAATTGTTCATTTCGCATGAATTTGAAGCTAAATCGTTTGTTTAAAATCTCTACTTCGCACGAATTTGAGTCGAAATCGTGTGTTTCGCATGATGTTGAAGTTACATCGTATGTTTCGCTTTGATTTAAAGCTAATTCGTGTATTTCGCATGATTCTGAAGTTAAATAGTTCATATCACATGAATTTGAAGCTAAATCGTTTGTTTAAAATCGCTATTTCTCACGAATTTGAAGCGAAATCGTGTATATCGCATGATATTTCTGCTAAATCGTATGTTTCGCGTTGATTTAGAGCTAATTCGTGTATTTCGCATTAATCTGAAGCTAAATTGTTCATACCACATTAATTTGAAGCTAAATCGTTTGTTTAAAATCGCTATTTCGCACGAATTTGAAGCGAAATCGTGTATATCGCATGATATTTCTGCTAAATCGTATGTTTCGCGTTGATTTATAGCTAATTCGTGTATTTCGCATGAATCTGAAGTTAAATAGTTCATATCACATGAATTTGAAGCTAAATCGTTTGTTTAAAATCGCTATTTCGCAAGAATTTGAAGCGAAATCGTGTATATCGCATGATATTTCTGCAAAATCGTATGTTTCGCGTTGATTTAAAGCTAATTCGTGTATTTCGCATTAATCTGAAGTTAAATAGTTCATATCACACGAATTTGAAGCTAAATCGTTTGTTTAAAATCACTATTTCGCAAGAATTTGAAGCGAAATCGTGTATATCGCATGATATTTCTGCTAAATCGTATGTTTCGCGTTGACTTAGAGCTAATTCGTCTATTTCGCATTAATCTGAAGCTAAATTGATCATATCACATGAATTTGAAGCTAAATCGTTTGTTTAAAATCGCTATTTCGCACGAATTTGAAGCGAAATCGTGTATATCGCATGATATTGAAGCTAAATCGTATGTTTCGCGTTGATTTAAAGCTAATTCGTGTATTTCGCATGAATCTGAAGCTAAATTGTTCATTTCGCATGAATTTGAAGCTAAATCGTTTGTTTAAAATCTCTATTTCGCACGAATTTGAATCGAAATCGTGTGTTTCGCATGATATTGAACTTACATCGTATGTTTCGAGTTGAATGAAAGCTAATTCGTGTATTTCGCATTAATCTGAAGCCAAATTGTTCATTTCGCATGAATTTGAAGCTAAATCGTTTGTTTAAAATCTCTACTTCGCACGAATTTGAGTCGAAATCGTGTGTTTCGCATGATGTTGAAGTTACATCGTATGTTTCGCTTTGATTTAAAGCTAATTCGTGTATTTCGCATGATTCTGAAGTTAAATAGTTCATATCACATGAATTTGAAGCTAAATCGTTTGTTTAAAATCGCTATTTCTCACGAATTTGAAGCGAAATCGTGTATATCGCATGATATTTCTGCTAAATCGTATGTTTCGCGTTGATTTAGAGCTAATTCGTGTATTTCGCATTAATCTGAAGCTAAATTGTTCATACCACATGAATTTGAAGCTAAATCGTTTGTTTAAAATCGCTATTTCGCACGAATTTGAAGCGAAATCGTGTATATCGCATGATATTGAAGCTAAATCGTATGTTTCGCGTTGATTTAAAGCTAATTCGTGTATTTCGCATGAATCTGAAGCTAAATTGTTCATTTCGCATGAATTTGAAGCTAAATCGTTTGTTTAAAATCTCTATTTCGCACGAATTTGAATCGAAATCTTGTGTTTCGCATGATATTGAACTTACATCGTATGTTTGGCGTTGAATGAAAGCTAATTCGTGTATTTCGCATTAATCTGAAGCCAAATTGTTCATTTCGCATGAATTTGAAGCTAAATCGTTTGTTTAAAATCTCTACTTCGCACGAATTTGAGTCGAAATCGTGTGTTTCGCATGATGTTGAAGTTACATCGTATGTTTCGCTTTGATTTAAAGCTAATTCGTGTATTTCGCATGATTCTGAAGTTAAATAGTTCATATCACATGAATTTGAAGCTAAATCGTTTGTTTAAAATCGCTATTTCTCACGAATTTGAGTCGAAATCGTGTGTTTCGCATGATGTTGAAGTTACATCGTATGTTTCGCTTTGATTTAAAGCTAATTCGTGTATTTCGCATGAATCTGAAGTTAGATAGTTCATATCACATGAATTTGAAGCTAAATCGTTTGTTTAAAATCGCTATTTCGCACGAATTTGAATCGAAATCGTGTATATCGCATGATATTGAAGCTAAATCGTATGTTTCGCGTTGATTTAAAGCTAATTCGTGTATTTCGCATTAATCTGAAGCTATATTGTTCATTTCGCATGAATTTGAAGCTAAATCGTTTGTTTAAAATCGCTATTTCTCGGGAATTTGAAGCGAAATCGTGTATATCGCTTGATATTGAAGTTAAATCGTATGTTTCGCGTTGATTTAAAGCTAATTCGTGTATTTCGCATGAATCTGAAGTTAAATAGTTCATATCACATGAATTTGAAGCTAAATCGTTTGTTTAAAATCGCTATTTCGCAAGAATTTGAAGCGAAATCGTGTATATCGCATGATATTTCTGCAAAATCGTATGTTTCGCGTTGACTTAGAGCTAATTCGTCTATTTCGCATTAATCTGAAGCTAAATTGTTCATATCACATGAATTTGAAGCTAAATCGTTTGTTTAAAATCGCTATTTCGCACGAATTTGAAGCGAAATCGTGTATATCGCATGATATTGAAGCTAAATCGTATGTTTCGCGTTGATTTAAAGCTAATTCGTGTATTTCGCATGAATCTGAAGCTAAATTGTTCATTTCGCATGAATTTGAAGCTAAATCGTTTGTTTAAAATCTCTATTTCGCACGAATTTGAATCGAAATCGTGTGTTTCGCATGATATTGAACTTACATCGTATGTTTCGCGTTGAATGAAAGCTAATTCGTGTATTTCGCATTAATCTGAAGCCAAATTGTTCATTTCGCATGAATTTTAAGCTAAATCGTTTGTTTAAAATCTCTACTTCGCACGAATTTGAGTCGAAATCGTGTGTTTCGCATGATGTTGAAGTTACATCGTATGTTTCGCTTTGATTTAAAGCTAATTCGTGTATTTCGCATGATTCTGAAGTTAAATAGTTCATATCACATGAATTTGAAGCTAAATCGTTTGTTTAAAATCGCTATTTCTCACGAATTTGAAGCGAAATCGTGTATATCGCATGATATTTCTGCTAAATCGTATGTTTCGCGTTGATTTAGAGCTAATTCGTGTATTTCGCATTAATCTGAAGCTAAATTGTTCATACCACATTAATTTGAAGCTAAATCGTTTGTTTAAAATCGCTATTTCGCACGAATTTGAAGCGAAATCGTGTATATCGCATGATATTTCTGCTAAATCGTATGTTTCGCGTTGATTTATAGCTAATTCGTGTATTTCGCATGAATCTGAAGTTAAATAGTTCATATCACATGAATTTGAAGCTAAATCGTTTGTTTAAAATCGCTATTTCGCAAGAATTTGAAGCGAAATCGTGTATATCGCATGATATTTCTGCAAAATCGTATGTTTCGCGTTGATTTAAAGCTAATTCGTGTATTTCGCATTAATCTGAAGTTAAATAGTTCATATCACATGAATTTGAAGCTAAATCGTTTGTTTAAAATCACTATTTCGCAAGAATTTGAAGCGAAATCGTGTATATCGCATGATATTTCTGCTAAATCGTATGTTTCGCGTTGACTTAGAGCTAATTCGTCTATTTCGCATTAATCTGAAGCTAAATTGTTCATATCACATGAATTTGAAGCTAAATCGTTTGTTTAAAATCGCTATTTCGCACGAATTTGAAGCGAAATCGTGTATATCGCATGATATTGAAGCTAAATCGTATATTTCGCGTTGATTTAAAGCTAATTCGTGTATTTCGCATGAATCTGAAGCTAAATTGTTCATTTCGCATGAATTTGAAGCTAAATCGTTTGTTTAAAATCTCTATTTCGCACGAATTTGAATCGAAATCGTGTGTTTCGCATGATATTGAACTTACATCGTATGTTTCGCGTTGAATGAAAGCTAATTCGTGTATTTCGCATTAATCTGAAGCCAAATTGTTCATTTCGCATGAATTTGAAGCTAAATCGTTTGTTTAAAATCTCTACTTCGCACGAATTTGAGTCGAAATCGTGTGTTTCGCATGATGTTGAAGTTACATCGTATGTTTCGCTTTGATTTAAAGCTAATTCGTGTATTTCGCATGATTCTGAAGTTAAATAGTTCATATCACATGAATTTGAAGCTAAATCGTTTGTTTAAAATCGCTATTTCTCACGAATTTGAAGCGAAATCGTGTATATCGCATGATATTTCTGCTAAATCGTATGTTTCGCGTTGATTTAGAGCTAACTCGTGTATTTCGCATTAATCTGAAGCTAAATTGTTCATACCACATGAATTTGAAGCTAAATCGTTTGTTTAAAATCGCTATTTCGCACGAATTTGAAGCGAAATCGTGTATATCGCATGATATTTCTGCTAAATCGTATGTTTCGCGTTGATTTATAGCTAATTCGTGTATTTCGCATGAATCTGAAGTTAAATAGTTCATATCACATGAATTTGAAGCTAAATCGTTTGTTTAAAATCGCTATTTCGCAAGAATTTGAAGCGAAATCGTGTATATCGCATGATATTTCTGCAAAATCGTATGTTTCGCGTTGATTTAAAGCTAATTCGTGTATTTCGCATTAATCTGAAGTTAAATAGTTCATATCACATGAATTTGAAGCTAAATCGTTTGTTTAAAATCACTATTTCGCAAGAATTTGAAGCGAAATCGTGTATATCGCATGATATTTCTGCTAAATCGTATGTTTCGCGTTGACTTAGAGCTAATTCGTCTATTTCGCATTAATCTGAAGCTAAATTGTTCATATCACATGAATTTGAAGCTAAATCGTTTGTTTAAAATCGCTATTTCGCACGAATTTGAAGCGAAATCGTGTATATCGCATGATATTGAAGCTAAATCGTATGTTTCGCGTTGATTTAAAGCTAATTCGTGTATTTCGCATGAATCTGAAGCTAAATTGTTCATTTCGCATGAATTTGAAGCTAAATCGTTTGTTTAAAATCTCTATTTCGCACGAATTTGAATCGAAATCGTGGGTTTCGCATGATATTGAACTTACATCGTATGTTTCGCGTTGAATGAAAGCTAATTCGTGTATTTCGCATTAATCTGAAGCCAAATTGTTCATTTCGCATGAATTTGAAGCTAAATCGTTTGTTTAAAATCTCTACTTCGCACGAATTTGAGTCGAAATCGTGTGTTTCGCATGATGTTGAAGTTACATCGTATGTTTCGCTTTGATTTAAAGCTAATTCGTGTATTTCGCATGATTCTGAAGTTAAATAGTTCATATCACATGAATTTGAAGCTAAATCGTTTGTTTAAAATCGCTATTTCGCAAGAATTTGAAGCGAAATCGTGTATATCGCATGATATTTCTGCAAAATCGTATGTTTCGCGTTGATTTAAAGCTAATTCGTGTATTTCGCATTAATCTGAAGTTAAATAGTTCATATCACATGAATTTGAAGCTAAATCGTTTGTTTAAAATCACTATTTCGCAAGAATTTGAAGCGAAATCGTGTATATCGCATGATATTTCTGCTAAATCGTATGTTTCGCGTTGACTTAGAGCTAATTCGTCTATTTCGCATTAATCTGAAGCTAAATTGTTCATATCACATGAATTTGAAGCTAAATCGTTTGTTTAAAATCGCTATTTCGCACGAATTTGAAGCGAAATCGTGTATATCGCATGATATTTCTGCTAAATCGTATGTTTCGCGTTGACTTAGAGCTAATTCGTCTATTTCGCATTAATCTGAAGCTAAATTGTTCATATCACATGAATTTGAAGCTAAATCGTTTGTTTAAAATCGCTATTTCGCACGAATTTGAAGCGAAATCGTGTATATCGCATGATATTGAAGCTAAATCGTATGTTTCGCGTTGATTTAAAGCTAATTCGTGTATTTCGCATGAATCTGAAGCTAAATTGTTCATTTCGCATGAATTTGAATCTAAATCGTTTGTTTAAAATCTCTATTTCGCACGAATTTGAATCGAAATCGTGTGTTTCGCATGATATTGAACTTACATCGTATGTTTCGCGTTGAATGAAAGCTAATTCGTGTATTTCGCATTAATCTGAAGCCAAATTGTTCATTTCGCATGAATTTGAAGCTAAATCGTTTGTTTAAAATCTCTACTTCGCACGAATTTGAGTCGAAATCGTGTGTTTCGCATGATGTTGAAGTTACATCGTATGTTTCGCTTTGATTTAAAGCTAATTCGTGTATTTCGCATGAATCTGAAGCTAAATTGTTCATTTCGCATGAATTTGAAGCTAAATCGTTTGTTTAAAATCTCTATTTCGCACGAATTTGAATCGAAATCGTGTGTTTCGCATGATATTGAACTTACATCGTATGTTTCGCGTTGAATGAAAGCTAATTCGTGTATTTCGCATTAATCTGAAGCCAAATTGTTCATTTCGCATGAATTTGAAGCTAAATCGTTTGTTTAAAATCTCTACTTCGCACGAATTTGAGTCGAAATCGTGTGTTTCGCATGATGTTGAAGTTACATCTGTTACGTCCCGCGGCGTCGTTTCCCGAAAAATATATATATATTCGCACGAATACCGCGGATCAAGACGTACGTTGCAAACCTTTGGGTACACACGCGACTCGTACGTTCGGTGTATTACCGGGATCTCATGCGTTCGCGAATAGGCGGTTTACAAAAGGCACTCACCGGACGGTCTAGTACATCGGGTCGATAGACCGGGCGACCTCGAGGGCTCGGAGTGCGGCTTGCTTCAAGATGAACGTCGTGTAGCGCCTTCGACGTGGGTCTCCCTTCGCGTAGACTGGAGGGTAGGACGTGGTATCGTCTACGTCGATCGGACGGGGCTCGCTCCACTGGACCAGCTCGACGTATGGATGTCTCACGGCTCGCTGAAGCTGGGCGATGATACGGGCCTCGTAGTTTCGTTGGCGGTCGAATCTCCGTGAGCCGTCAGCGATCGCGCTGGTTTTTCGGCAAAGCTTCCGAAGCTGATATTTACGACCGGCGCGTTTTGGCATGGGGAGCTTATGTCGCTTAGAAGGACTGTTGTCAGGTTCCAACCGAAAGCCTCAAGTCTCTATACCGAGCATTCAGGGTGAGCTCCGTGCGTATATTAACTTGGCAGTCAGAAGGGTTTAGACAACCGTTCGACCATAGGCGACACTCGTTTCCTTTGCCGTGAAGAAGTTAGGATTGAAGATTGAAGGGTACGACAATAACTAAGTATTAAAGAATATATTCAAGATTAAGATACACTTAGACTCCTAATATTAACTACGACTGGGAGTAGAGTTGAAATAGTAAAGTGCGGGGAGGTCTCCAGAGGAAGTCGTTCCTCGGTGGAGCTGGGAGTAGAACTGACGATCTTCGCTGGTGCTCTGACCTCCTTCGGTTGTGGGGGCGCTGCTGCTCCGGGGAGGTACGAGTGGGGCGTACCGTGTGGTGGGGAATCCTCCGGAGTGGGGATGCCGGGGAATGCTGGTGAGTCGGCTAGCGGAGCGCGTCTTTGGTGTTCTATAGCTAACGCTTGCACACGTCTTACGGTATTACGCATATGGTAACATCAGTGGAAGAGTCGGTAAACGCTTGAACGCTTCTTATGGTATTACTCGTATGGTAACGTT
The DNA here is from genome assembly GCF_051020955.1 of Megalopta genalis. Taxonomy (NCBI): domain Eukaryota; kingdom Metazoa; phylum Arthropoda; class Insecta; order Hymenoptera; family Halictidae; genus Megalopta; species Megalopta genalis. The sequence continues at coordinate 42,189 of NW_027477568.1, read as the reverse complement.
GGTGGAGGTGTCGGTAATGGGTTGAACGGTAGGATGGGTATCGGGAGAGCGTAGGATAGGGGCTCGAATGTAGTATATCTTCCTATAACTAGTTCGGGTTAATATATATAATCTATGTTCTTATGGCTAGGTCGATTTGAAGGCCCGGGCCTGAAAAGGGTGTCAAACTACGATGTAATTTGACACCTATTTCCAAAATTTTTCGAGCGCCCGGCGCTCGACCCGGCAAAGCGTTGGCTTGCCGAATCCGCATTTATATGGTTACATCAATACGTCGGGAGACGTAACACCTCCCCCCCTGGGAGAAAGAAAAATGATGATAGTCATTTTTCTTCCTCGTCTGAGTCGGCGAGGAGAGACCGTTTCTTATACGATACGTATTTATCAGTACGCTCGATAGAGTTTTCAAAGTCGTTAGAGTTCTTTGTTTTTGAGTCCGTTTGCTCTTCCTTATCGACTATAACGCTTGTGAAAGGGATACACTCGGTCGTGGTACACTTGGGGGGCACTTCACTGACACTTTGTTTGTTCTTTAGGTAAAGGCAGAAGTGCGCCAGGGCACTCCACGATGCTGCGAGGAGCTGGAGACTCCACCCGTAGGCCGCGTGTAGAGCGATCCCGTTGAGGATTGTGTTGATGCAAAGTTTGATGATTCGTATGGCCAAGTATATTCCCATGAACCCAGCCATTATGGAGCCGAATTCGATGAAGGTGCCCCATATTTTCTTGCTAGTTGATTCTGCGATCTGTTTCAAGGTGTCCTCATCCATCAGATTGTGCAGTTTCACGGATCCGTCTGCGTACGATCTGCCTGATGCGCCTTGTGCCAGTGCATTTATTACTGCCATCTTTTCGATAGGGAACATGATGTGCTCATTAAGTTTTTGGATGTCTTCCTGTGTGTATATTCCGCCGGTAGCAAGATTTGTTGGGTCAATGTATTTCCATGCAGATGTTGTTATCGGCTGGAGTGGCGGAGGTGGTATACTCTCTACTGGTCGAGGCGTAATCTTGTACCATGCCCCGTGAATTTGGTAGATCGGTGGAATCAATTCGTTGCATACTCTTTTAGTGCTTGTTCTTGTGAGGATATGCGTGCGTGGTGTCAGGAAGAACGAATTGTTTCTATAGGTGACGGGGAGTTCGTCGTAGCACTCCTCCGTCTTCCTGAGGACGCACTGAACGGGTATGCACTTGATGACGTGTATGGCTTCTCCGGCGGGAATGGCCATGTAACCGGGCTCTTTTACCAATGTTGTGGCGACTTCTGCCGGTGATATGTGGATGAGTGAGATAACATTTTTCAAGACCTGGCGTTCCAGTGCGCATTTTTGGTTGATGATGTCTCTATACATTGCGATGATTTGGGACCGGAGGTGCTTCTCGACATACACGAATTTCGTGTTTACGTAAGTGAATATGTCCAGGCTATTGATCTTGGTTTTGGTAATTGATTTGAATTTTCCTTCTTTGTCTGTTTCTAGGAGGAGCAGCTTCGGGTGTTCGGTCCGGATTAGCGTGTAGCCGCAGATCTGCGTCCGGCCGGTGCTCGTGAGTGCGAATACGGTGTCGCCGGATGCCACTGTGTAAGTTGGAGTGCTGCTGTGGTTTGGTGTGAAGACTTTGGTAGATCTGCCATCGAAGAGGACTTCATATTTGTTGAAGGCGCACTGGTCGGTCGGCATGCTGTCCCAAAAGCTGAATCCGTCTTCCGGATCCGTGCAGTATTCCCTGTCGAGTGTGCACCGGTGTCCTGTGGGTAGGAGTATCTCATTGGTCGAGATTTTGGTTGAGGCGCTGAAGTTTTTGAGAGTGACTCTGATCACTGCTTGCACTATGACTTGGTTCCAAGTGCCGAAAGGGTCGCTATACGTAGTTCCGCCGCATGTTCCGTCCTGCAGAATGGAACCTGCCAGTGTAATACTTCTCGTGGTGGTGCTGTTGCTCATTAGTCCCACTAATTGGTTGTTGGGCGGTAGCACAAGTACGCCTGAGTTATGCATTGTTTTGCATATGTCTCTTGGAGTGTTGAGAAGGTACTGTTGGCGGCCGTTATTCACTACGGACATGTGGGAGTGCATGCCGCAATAGTAGATGGTCCGATCTATTTCAACTTTGCATTGGAAGGTTGTGGTCTCCTCGAAGTCGACTATCTGGAGGAGCTGAATACTGACGTTTTGGACTGTCGGTTCGGTATCGGAAAATTCGCAGAGCGGTTTGTCTACTGTGGAGAACGTAGTCGCGTTTACGGTCGAACCTCCACAGTCGTAGCCTATCACTGCTGAGGCTGTACGTATGAGAGTGAAGATTAGAAGTGGTGCGGTCATGTTCATGTTGGCGGTGTTGGATGCAGACTGAGGGTTGTCTCGGAGCTCGCTCACTGTTTTATACCGGTGCTGTCCTATGTTCCGAGTTGTGGGGTTTGGGGTTTGGGGTGGGGGCGAACGCGTCTCTGTTACAATTTGCACTCTGAGGTGTCCTGTTGGGGCGTTTTTCAGTTTGTCCGTATGGACCACTCGCGAACCAGACTTATAGTTTATCCTTACATTTCTATCGCTTATACATTCCACAATTTCGTACGGGCCGGAATATTCGTCGTCGAACTTACTTTTACGCGGCTCTTTGAGTAGATACACATTGTCCCCGACGGAAAAGGATTGAGCATTCGTTTTCCTGTCGTAATACTTTTTAGAGCGATACTTTGCGGATTCCAAGTTCTCTCGGGCTTTCCCTACTGTTTCGGAGATTCTTGATTGAAGATTTTCTAAATATTTGTTGTATGACTCGTCTGACGAGTCGTGCATTGCGGTATGTGCTGAGGGAGTCCTAGCTATTGTACCGAAGACAAGCTCGTGAGGGGTGAACAGTGTGCCTTCGTGCGTACTCGTGTTATATGAGAAGGTTGCGAACGGCAGCCACTCGTCCCAGTTTCCCTTCGTTATGTACTGTTTCAGATATTCCGTTAAAACGTGGTGAGAACGTTCTACTGAGCCGTTGCTTTGGGGTCTGAACGCGGTTGTTTTGAATTGTGTGATCTTGAATCGCTTAGCTACATTTCTCATGAGAGAACTGAGGAAATTCGTTCCTTGATCAGTCAGTATACCCTTTGGCGCGCCGAAACGGCAAATAAATTCCTGGGTAAACGCATTCGCGATTTCTATCGCGTTCGCGTTTCTTAGTGGGATGGCTAGGGAGTATTTTGTGAGGAGGTCTTGGATTGTTAAGATGTAGGAGAAGTCGTTAGGTGAAGTGGGAAGCGGGCCTACAATATCCATTGAAACTTTCTCGAAAGCGCTACCGGGCGTGTCAGTTATCGTCATGGGTTGTCTTGTTTTAACGCGGACTAATTTTTTTCGTTGGCATGATTCACACGAATTTACGAATTCTTGGACTTCTTTTTTGAGTGTGGGCCAAAAATATCTTTCCCTGATTCTCCTGTACGTTTTCGTAATGCCTTTGTGTCCCGCGAAGGCTGAGTCGTGGTTTTCAGATATTATGGAGGATCGATCGTTGATCGGGGGTATCCGAACTTCGTTACCGCAGGCGAAAATTTGTGTGTTGGTGTTTGAAAATAGTTCTAAGAGAATTTTGTAAATGCTGATCCAGGGTGTCTCGTCTATTGATATCTTTGATATGCTAAAGGAATCGAGTTGTAGTTCGGTCACGACGTCCAGTATTGATCTGAGAGACTCTGTTATGTTTTCGTGCGAGGCCGCGTGATGTTTTGTGGATTTTATGGGGAGTAGGATTAATTTCTTCTTTCCGGAGTTCAATACTTTTGCCCTGGACAACGTTAGGTTTTCGAGTGGTGGTATTCTACCGGCTGAGAACAGATCTACTGCCCCGGGGTCCACGGGTTGGCCGTCCATTGTTATGAACGCCACCAGGTTATCGTCGCGCATAATCAACCGGTCGCGTGTATGCACGAACGTTCTTCTATTTGGTTTCGCGGGGTGGTTGTATTGTTCGAATATGTTCTCGCTACTGTCGGTTTCCGATTGTGATTCGGGGCTGGACGTGACTGCTCTGTCGGTGGGCGTGTCCACTGTTATCGTAGGGGAGCGAGGAGTGTGCGGAGGGGAATGGGCGGTTGGGGATTGGTGAGATGAAGGCGAGGCGTTGGGTGAAAATAGCAGATCTTTTCGTGAAGATGGCGGGCTAGGTGGCGGTTGGTTGGGGCGGGGAGTGGAAGGAACATTTCGCGATGGTGGCCGTCGGCCGAGGATTGGTGACGGGTTCTGTGGGGTGGGTGGAAGGGGTCGCGGTGGTCGTTTAACGGCGTCGAACATGTCGGAGGACCCAGAGCCAGAGGACATTGGAAGGGTGCTCACGGGGTTGCGTGAAAGCGCGTCTGCGTTTAAATTGGTTTTTCCTGTTTTGTAGGTGATCCGGTAATCGAACTCGGCCAGTTTCAGGCGCCAACGGAGCAGCCTGGACGTAGGGTCTTTGACTGAGTTCATCCACACGAGTGGCTGATGATCTGTGATTAGGTTGAATTTGTGGCCGTAGATGTATGGCCGGAAATATTGCGTACAGTAAATAATGGCTAGGCACTCCTTCTCGATGGTTGAGTAATTTAATTCTGCACCGTGAAGTAGGCGAGATGCGTACGCGATGGGACGATCTTTCCCCTGTTCTCCCTGGCTAAGAATGCCGCCTATGGCATACCCCGAAGCATCTGTTGTTATGTTAAATTCTTTAGAGAAATCTGGGTACTGTAATAGCGGCTCCGTGGTCAACATTTCTCGTAACGTGTGAAAGGCGTTTTCCTGTTGTTGACCCCAAACGAACTTGGTGTCCTTTTTTAGCAGCGTGGTTAGTGGTTTCGAAATGTTTGAAAAGTTTTTGATAAACCGTCTGTAATAGCCCGACAGGCCAAGGAATTCGCGAAGGCTCTTTACGTTTTTGGGTTTGGGGAATTCTTTGACCGCAATAATTTTCTGTGGACAGGGCTTAACTCCGTCCTCCCCTATTATGTGGCCGAGGTACGCTACCTCGCGGTGCAAAAATCCGCATTTCGACGGTTGTAGTTTAAGGTTCGCGTCCCGCAACCTTTGGGCAAGCTTGTTGAACTTGGACTTGTGCTCTGATAAACTTCTCGCGTAGATAACTATGTCATCCAAGTACACGAAGAGCTCCGTGCCCTGGAGACCCGATAAAATATTGTCCATTAGCCTCTGAAAGGTGGCGGGGGCGTTCCGTAGGCCGAAGGGCATCCTTTTGAACTCGTAGTGTCCGTAAGGGGTTGAGAATGCCGTTTTCGCCGCGTCTTCGGGTTCCATTTCGATCTGGTGGAACCCGCTGGCCAAATCGAAAACGCTAAAATATTTTGCACTGCCGAGTTGATCTAAGATTTCTAGGATGCTTGGTAACGGGTAGGCATCCGGGATCGACTTTTCGTTTAAAGACCTGAAATCGACTACCATACGCCACCTTTTGTTCCCGTCGGCGTCGGGTTTCTTCGGGACAATCCACAAAGGGCTATTGAATGGTGACTTGGAAGGAGCTACGATATTTTGTTCCAACAACTCCTTCATCTGGTTATTGATTTCCTCTTTGTGGATTGGAGGGTATCTATACTGTTTTACATGTACGGGTATTTCGTCGGTTGTTATAATTTTATGTTTTACCGCGTTAGTCTTTCCCAGAGGCTCACCCGGGAGGTGGAAGACGTCGTGGTATTCGCAAATGATTTGGTCGACGTGTGATCTCTCCTCTTTGCTGAGATGACTCGTACTTATTATGTCGGTGATCTCTTTACGTCGCGAGTTAGGAGAGCTGGATTCGAAGTATTGAGCAACTGAATGAATTGAAATTGAATTGGTCTCGCGTGATTCCGCGGTATACTCGATGCCTTCCACCTCCTCCAGCTCCATGGTCGGCATGGGGAGGTCGACAGCCTTGTCCGAAGTGTTTACGCAGTTAACGAATGCTTTTCCGTTAGAGATTTTGACTAAGCAATGCGGCACCATCACGCCTGGTGTTAATTCGCATTTCCTAATGTAGCCTATTTCCGGGCCGGTGGCGTTCACCGCGATACACGCGCTCGCGCGTGGTCCGATAATACACCTATCTGCTGATAAAAACGAGAATTTATTTCCGTTCCAGACCAGGCTTTTGGTTCTGAACGATATCTCTGCCTCTCCCGAGAGGAATGCTGCTCCCAAAATTCCGTCCGCAGGAATTGGGAACGTATCAGGCACCACGTGGAATTCCACCACTGCGTTTGCTATGTTGACGGTGGTAGAACCCAGGGTTGCAACGCTTTCGTCAGTGATCCCCGATATATTAATACTATTCGCGACATCTACGACTATGCTTGGGTTAAGGAGCGATGCCTTGATTATATTCGGCTCGGCTCCAGTGTCGATCATAAATTTTCCGGTGGAAGGAAAGTCGGGGGACGAAACCATTACGTGTGGCACTTTGGTATCGGGGCTTAATGTGACTCGCGACACTCTTCCTCTGGTACAGTGTGTTCGCTCGATAACGTCCGGATCGATTGTGGGCGCGAGTTTTCGGTTACCTCCCGTCGCGGGTTCGGGTGAGACGGGAGGGGCCTCCCGTTTCCCTGCTGTTCGCGTATGCGGTTGTTGTACTCTCGCTTGCGACATTCGTGAATGTCGTGTCCCGGCGTCTTGCAGTAATTGCAAAATTTCTGCTGGTTTCGCGGGTATGAAGAGGAATTACCTTCGCGTCTGGGTGGAGGTATGTATACGTCGCGGCTTGGTGTGGCGTAATTGCTGCGCGGTCGTTCGTAAGAGTCGTTGGTGGGAACTCGACGGTCGGGCTGCGGTGGCGTATCGCGATAAGGTGAGCGCGGCGGTTCGTGGGAACGCGCCTCGCGGAACGGTGCGGGCGACGGTGACCGATATCGGCTTATCTCGGCGCGGATGTTTGGTCTGGTGTCGCGTTGGGTTTCGCCCCGGTTATCGCAGAACCGAACCTCGCGGATGTTATGCTTCTCGTATCTCACCTTATCGAGCTCTAGTTCCTTAAAGACGCTTATCGCTTCGTCATACACGCGGTGGAGAGGTTTATCTCTAAGGGGCCTGAGCTGCGACCGAATCGTGGGAACGGATCCTCGAATGAGGCAGTCCCTCGTGAAGTCATCTATTTCAAATATATCGGTGCGGCTTCTGTTGCAATCGATTATTGCATCGCGCAGATCTTTGACGCGACTAATGTAGTCTAATATGTGTTCGTTCGGACGCATGAAAATATTCGACAACTCTCCGCGATAGTGGTCGACAGTGTGGCATGATCCGAAAACGTTTTTCAATCTGTCGCAAACTCCCGAGACTGTTCTTATAGGCCAGTCTTCTATTGCGATGTATGCGCGTCCGCGTAATTTACTGACTATTAATTTTGCGAGAGTACCTTCCGCGTGTGGAGGAATCAGGGTCCTGGCTCGTAGGCACGTGCGAGTGAATTGGAGGACCGGCGGTTGAGATCCGTCGAACGTGGGTATGGATTCGGCCGCGGCCTTCAATGTTAGTCCGGAATTTTCTGGTTCGGGCATACTGCCTGTGTTCTGATTCGTTATTTCTGAGGCGCCCGAAGAAAGGGGGTTTTGTACGCGCGTTGCTTCGGTTTTTAAGATTTCGAGTTGTTCGCGTAATTGGGCGTTCTCGTTGTGGATGGCTTCGCGGTCTAGGTCCATCTCTGACTGCGCTAGGGATACTTGAGATTGAAATTCCTCCTTTTTCCTCTCTAAGCTATTAGCTTGTTCTAGGAGGCGAGCCTCTTTATTAGCAAGGGTCTTCTGGATCGCGAATAATTCGTCCTGCGTTAACTGTTTGGACTTGAGGTCGTATGTTTGCGAGCGCGTAGAAACCGCTGGAGGATTCGCGGGCATCATGAGAGGTTTAGCGATCCCACCGCTGCCACCAAATTGTTACGTCCCGCGGCGTCGTTTCCCGAAAATATATATATATTCGCACGAATACCGCGGATCAAGACGTACGTTGCAAACCTTTGGGTACACACGCGACTCGTACGTTCGGTGTATTACCGGGATCTCATGCGTTCGCGAATAGGCGGTTTACAAAAGGCACTCACCGGACGGTCTAGTACATCGGGTCGATAGACCGGGCGACCTCGAGGGCTCGGAGTGCGGCTCGCTTCAAGATGAACGTCGTGTAGCGCCTTCGACGTGGGTCTCCCTTCGCGTAGACTGGAGGGTAGGACGTGGTATCGTCTACGTCGATCGGACGGGGCTCGCTCCACTGGACCAGCTCGACGTATGGATGTCTCACGGCTCGCTGAAGCTGGGCGATGATACGGGCCTCGTAGTTTCGTTGGCGGTCGAATCTCCGTGAGCCGTCAGCGATCGCGCTGGTTTTTCGGCAAAGCTTCCGAAGCTGATATTTACGACCGGCGCGTTTTGGCATGGGGAGCTTATGTCGCTTAGAAGGACTGTTGTCAGGTTCCAACCGAAAGCCTCAAGTCTCTATACCGAGCATTCAGGGTGAGCTCCGTGCGTATATTAACTTGGCAGTCAGAAGGGTTTAGACAACCGTTCGACCATAGGCGACACTCGTTTCCTTTGCCGTGAAGAAGTTAGGATTGAAGATTGAAGGGTACGACAATAACTAAGTATTAAAGAATATATTCAAGATTAAGATACACTTAGACTCCTAATATTAACTACGACTGGGAGTAGAGTTGAAATAGTAAAGTGCGGGGAGGTCTCCAGAGGAAGTCGTTCCTCGGTGGAGCTGGGAGTAGAACTGACGATCTTCGCTGGTGCTCTGACCTCCTTCGGTTGTGGGGGCGCTGCTGCTCCGGGGAGGTACGAGTGGGGCGTACCGTGTGGTGGGGAATCCTCCGGAGTGGGGATGCCGGGGAATGCTGGTGAGTCGGCTAGCGGAGCGCGTCTTTGGTGTTCTATAGCTAACGCTTGCACACGTCTTACGGTATTACGCATATGGTAACATCAGTGGAAGAGTCGGTAAACGCTTGAACGCTTCTTATGGTATTACTCGTATGGTAACGTTGGTGGAGGTGTCGGTAATGGGTTGAACGGTAGGATGGGTATCGGGAGAGCGTAGGATAGGGGCTCGAATGTAGTATATCTTCCTATAACTAGTTCGGGTTAATATATATAATCTATGTTCTTATGGCTAGGTCGATTTGAAGGCCCGGGCCTGAAAAGGGTGTCAAACTACGATGTAATTTGACACCTATTTCCAAAATTTTTCGAGCGCCCGGCGCTCGACCCGGCAAAGCGTTGGCTTGCCGAATCCGCATTTATATGGTTACATCAATACGTCGGGAGACGTAACACCTCCCCCCCTGGGAGAAAGAAAAATGATGATAGTCATTTTTCTTCCTCGTCTGAGTCGGCGAGGAGAGACCGTTTCTTATACGATACGTATTTATCAGTACGCTCGATAGAGTTTTCAAAGTCGTTAGAGTTCTTTGTTTTTGAGTCCGTTTGCTCTTCCTTATCGACTATAACGCTTGTGAAAGGGATACACTCGGTCGTGGTACACTTGGGGGGCACTTCACTGACACTTTGTTTGTTCTTTAGGTAAAGGCAGAAGTGCGCCAGGGCACTCCACGATGCTGCGAGGAGCTGGAGACTCCACCCGTAGGCCGCGTGTAGAGCGATCCCGTTGAGGATTGTGTTGATGCAAAGTTTGATGATTCGTATGGCCAAGTATATTCCCATGAACCCAGCCATTATGGAGCCGAATTCGATGAAGGTGCCCCATATTTTCTTGCTAGTTGATTCTGCGATCTGTTTCAAGGTGTCCTCATCCATCAGATTGTGCAGTTTCACGGATCCGTCTGCGTACGATCTGCCTGATGCGCCTTGTGCCAGTGCATTTATTACTGCCATCTTTTCGATAGGGAACATGATGTGCTCATTAAGTTTTTGGATGTCTTCCTGTGTGTATATTCCGCCGGTAGCAAGATTTGTTGGGTCAATGTATTTCCATGCAGATGTTGTTATCGGCTGGAGTGGCGGAGGTGGTATACTCTCTACTGGTCGAGGCGTAATCTTGTACCATGCCCCGTGAATTTGGTAGATCGGTGGAATCAATTCGTTGCATACTCTTTTAGTGCCTGTTCTTGTGAGGATATGCGTGCGTGGTGTCAGGAAGAACGAATTGTTTCTATAGGTGACGGGGAGTTCGTCGTAGCACTCCTCCGTCTTCCTGAGGACGCACTGAACGGGTATGCACTTGATGACGTGTATGGCTTCTCCGGCGGGAATGGCCATGTAACCGGGCTCTTTTACCAATGTTGTGGCGACTTCTGCCGGTGATATGTGGATGAGTGAGATAACATTTTTCAAGACCTGGCGTTCCAGTGCGCATTTTTGGTTGATGATGTCTCTATACATTGCGATGATTTGGGACCGGAGGTGCTTCTCGACATACACGAATTTCGTGTTTACGTAAGTGAATATGTCCAGGCTATTGATCTTGGTTTTGGTAATTGATTTGAATTTTCCTTCTTTGTCTGTTTCTAGGAGGAGCAGCTTCGGGTGTTCGGTCCGGATTAGCGTGTAGCCGCAGATCTGCGTCCGGCCGGTGCTCGTGAGTGCGAATACGGTGTCGCCGGATGCCACTGTGTAAGTTGGAGTGCTGCTGTGGTTTGGTGTGAAGACTTTGGTAGATCTGCCATCGAAGAGGACTTCATATTTGTTGAAGGCGCACTGGTCGGTCGGCATGCTGTCCCAAAAGCTGAATCCGTCTTCCGGATCCGTGCAGTATTCCCTGTCGAGTGTGCACCGGTGTCCTGTGGGTAGGAGTATCTCATTGGTCGAGATTTTGGTTGAGGCGCTGAAGTTTTTGAGAGTGACTCTGATCACTGCTTGCACTATGACTTGGTTCCAAGTGCCGAAAGGGTCGCTATACGTAGTTCCGCCGCATGTTCCGTCCTGCAGAATGGAACCTGCCAGTGTAATACTTCTCGTGGTGGTGCTGTTGCTCATTAGTCCCACTAATTGGTTGTTGGGCGGTAGCACAAGTACGCCTGAGTTATGCATTGTTTTGCATATGTCTCTTGGAGTGTTGAGAAGGTACTGTTGGCGGCCGTTATTCACTACGGACATGTGGGAGTGCATGCCGCAATAGTAGATGGTCCGATCTATTTCAACTTTGCATTGGAAGGTTGTGGTCTCCTCGAAGTCGACTATCTGGAGGAGCTGAATACTGACGTTTTGGACTGTCGGTTCGGTATCGGAAAATTCGCAGAGCGGTTTGTCTACTGTGGAGAACGTAGTCGCGTTTACGGTCGAACCTCCACAGTCGTAGCCTATCACTGCTGAGGCTGTACGTATGAGAGTGAAGATTAGAAGTGGTGCGGTCATGTTCATGTTGGCGGTGTTGGATGCAGACTGAGGGTTGTCTCGGAGCTCGCTCACTGTTTTATACCGGTGCTGTCCTATGTTCCGAGTTGTGGGGTTTGGGGTTTGGGGTGGGGGCGAACGCGTCTCTGTTACAATTTGCACTCTGAGGTGTCCTGTTGGGGCGTTTTTCAGTTTGTCCGTATGGACCACTCGCGAACCAGACTTATAGTTTATCCTTACATTTCTATCGCTTATACATTCCACAATTTCGTACGGGCCGGAATATTCGTCGTCGAACTTACTTTTACGCGGCTCTTTGAGTAGATACACATTGTCCCCGACGGAAAAGGATTGAGCATTCGTTTTCCTGTCGTAATACTTTTTAGAGCGATACTTTGCGGATTCCAAGTTCTCTCGGGCTTTCCCTACTGTTTCGGAGATTCTTGATTGAAGATTTTCTAAATATTTGTTGTATGACTCGTCTGACGAGTCGTGCATTGCGGTATGTGCTGAGGGAGTCCTAGCTATTGTACCGAAGACAAGCTCGTGAGGGGTGAACAGTGTGCCTTCGTGCGTACTCGTGTTATATGAGAAGGTTGCGAACGGCAGCCACTCGTCCCAGTTTCCCTTCGTTATGTACTGTTTCAGATATTCCGTTAAAACGTGGTGAGAACGTTCTACTGAGCCGTTGCTTTGGGGTCTGAACGCGGTTGTTTTGAATTGTGTGATCTTGAATCGCTTAGCTACATTTCTCATGAGAGAACTGAGGAAATTCGTTCCTTGATCAGTCAGTATACCCTTTGGCGCGCCGAAACGGCAAATAAATTCCTGGGTAAACGCATTCGCGATTTCTATCGCGTTCGCGTTTCTTAGTGGGATGGCTAGGGAGTATTTTGTGAGGAGGTCTTGGATTGTTAAGATGTAGGAGAAGTCGTTAGGTGAAGTGGGAAGCGGGCCTACAATATCCATTGAAACTTTCTCGAAAGCGCTACCGGGCGTGTCAGTTATCGTCATGGGTTGTCTTGTTTTAACGCGGACTAATTTTTTTCGTTGGCATGATTCACACGAATTTACGAATTCTTGGACTTCTTTTTTGAGTGTGGGCCAAAAATATCTTTCCCTGATTCTCCTGTACGTTTTCGTAATGCCTTTGTGTCCCGCGAAGGCTGAGTCGTGGTTTTCAGATATTATGGAGGATCGATCGTTGATCGGGGGTATCCGAACTTCGTTACCGCAGGCGAAAATTTGTGTGTTGGTGTTTGAAAATAGTTCTAAGAGAATTTTGTAAATGCTGATCCAGGGTGTCTCGTCTATTGATATCTTTGATATGCTAAAGGAATCGAGTTGTAGTTCGGTCACGACGTCCAGTATTGATCTGAGAGACTCTGTTATGTTTTCGTGCGAGGCCGCGTGATGTTTTGTGGATTTTATGGGGAGTAGGATTAATTTCTTCTTTCCGGAGTTCAATACTTTTGCCCTGGACAACGTTAGGTTTTCGAGTGGTGGTATTCTACCGGCTGAGAACAGATCTACTGCCCCGGGGTCCACGGGTTGGCCGTCCATTGTTATGAACGCCACCAGGTTATCGTCGCGCATAATCAACCGGTCGCGTGTATGCACGAACGTTCTTCTATTTGGTTTCGCGGGGTGGTTGTATTGTTCGAATATGTTCTCGCTACTGTCGGTTTCCGATTGTGATTCGGGGCTGGACGTGACTGCTCTGTCGGTGGGCGTGTCCACTGTTATCGTAGGGGAGCGAGGAGTGTGCGGAGGGGAATGGGCGGTTGGGGATTGGTGAGATGAAGGCGAGGCGTTGGGTGAAAATAGCAGATCTTTTCGTGAAGATGGCGGGCTAGGTGGCGGTTGGTTGGGGCGGGGAGTGGAAGGAACATTTCGCGATGGTGGCCGTCGGCCGAGGATTGGTGACGGGTTCTGTGGGGTGGGTGGAAGGGGTCGCGGTGGTCGTTTAACGGCGTCGAACATGTCGGAGGACCCAGAGCCAGAGGACATTGGAAGGGTGCTCACGGGGTTGCGTGAAAGCGCGTCTGCGTTTAAATTGGTTTTTCCTGTTTTGTAGGTGATCCGGTAATCGAACTCGGCCAGTTTCAGGCGCCAACGGAGCAGCCTGGACGTAGGGTCTTTGACTGAGTTCATCCACACGAGTGGCTGATGATCTGTGATTAGGTTGAATTTGTGGCCGTAGATGTATGGCCGGAAATATTGCGTACAGTAAATAATGGCTAGGCACTCCTTCTCGATGGTTGAGTAATTTAATTCTGCACCGTGAAGTAGGCGAGATGCGTACGCGATGGGACGATCTTTCCCCTGTTCTCCCTGGCTAAGAATGCCGCCTATGGCATACCCCGAAGCATCTGTTGTTATGTTAAATTCTTTAGAGAAATCTGGGTACTGTAATAGCGGCTCCGTGGTCAACATTTCTCGTAACGTGTGAAAGGCGTTTTCCTGTTGTTGACCCCAAACGAACTTGGTGTCCTTTTTTAGCAGCGTGGTTAGTGGTTTCGAAATGTTTGAAAAGTTTTTGATAAACCGTCTGTAATAGCCCGACAGGCCAAGGAATTCGCGAAGGCTCTTTACGTTTTTGGGTTTGGGGAATTCTTTGACCGCAATAATTTTCTGTGGACAGGGCTTAACTCCGTCCTCCCCTATTATGTGGCCGAGGTACGCTACCTCGCGGTGCAAAAATCCGCATTTCGACGGTTGTAGTTTAAGGTTCGCGTCCCGCAACCTTTGGGCAAGCTTGTTGAACTTGGACTTGTGCTCTGATAAACTTCTCGCGTAGATAACTATGTCATCCAAGTACACGAAGAGCTCCGTGCCCTGGAGACCCGATAAAATATTGTCCATTAGCCTCTGAAAGGTGGCGGGGGCGTTCCGTAGGCCGAAGGGCATCCTTTTGAACTCGTAGTGTCCGTAAGGGGTTGAGAATGCCGTTTTCGCCGCGTCTTCGGGTTCCATTTCGATCTGGTGGAACCCGCTGGCCAAATCGAAAACGCTAAAATATTTTGCACTGCCGAGTTGATCTAAGATTTCTAGGATGCTTGGTAACGGGTAGGCATCCGGGATCGACTTTTCGTTTAAAGACCTGAAATCGACTACCATACGCCACCTTTTGTTCCCGTCGGCGTCGGGTTTCTTCGGGACAATCCACAAAGGGCTATTGAATGGTGACTTGGAAGGAGCTACGATATTTTGTTCCAACAACTCCTTCATCTGGTTATTGATTTCCTCTTTGTGGATTGGAGGGTATCTATACTGTTTTACATGTACGGGTATTTCGTCGGTTGTTATAATTTTATGTTTTACCGCGTTAGTCTTTCCCAGAGGCTCACCCGGGAGGTGGAAGACGTCGTGGTATTCGCAAATGATTTGGTCGACGTGTGATCTCTCCTCTTTGCTGAGATGACTCGTACTTATTATGTCGGTGATCTCTTTACGTCGCGAGTTAGGAGAGCTGGATTCGAAGTATTGAGCAACTGAATGAATTGAAATTGAATTGGTCTCGCGTGATTCCGCGGTATACTCGATGCCTTCCACCTCCTCCAGCTCCATGGTCGGCATGGGGAGGTCGACAGCCTTGTCCGAAGTGTTTACGCAGTTAACGAATGCTTTTCCGTTAGAGATTTTGACTAAGCAATGCGGCACCATCACGCCTGGTGTTAATTCGCATTTCCTAATGTAGCCTATTTCCGGGCCGGTGGCGTTCACCGCGATACACGCGCTCGCGCGTGGTCCGATAATACACCTATCTGCTGATAAAAACGAGAATTTATTTCCGTTCCAGACCAGGCTTTTGGTTCTGAACGATATCTCTGCCTCTCCCGAGAGGAATGCTGCTCCCAAAATTCCGTCCGCAGGAATTGGGAACGTATCAGGCACCACGTGGAATTCCACCACTGCGTTTGCTATGTTGACGGTGGTAGAACCCAGGGTTGCAACGCTTTCGTCAGTGATCCCCGATATATTAATACTATTCGCGACATCTACGACTATGCTTGGGTTAAGGAGCGATGCCTTGATTATATTCGGCTCGGCTCCAGTGTCGATCATAAATTTTCCGGTGGAAGGAAAGTCGGGGGACGAAACCATTACGTGTGGCACTTTGGTATCGGGGCTTAATGTGACTCGCGACACTCTTCCTCTGGTACAGTGTGTTCGCTCGATAACGTCCGGATCGATTGTGGGCGCGAGTTTTCGGTTACCTCCCGTCGCGGGTTCGGGTGAGACGGGAGGGGCCTCCCGTTTCCCTGCTGTTCGCGTATGCGGTTGTTGTACTCTCGCTTGCGACATTCGTGAATGTCGTGTCCCGGCGTCTTGCAGTAATTGCAAAATTTCTGCTGGTTTCGCGGGTATGAAGAGGAATTACCTTCGCGTCTGGGTGGAGGTATGTATACGTCGCGGCTTGGTGTGGCGTAATTGCTGCGCGGTCGTTCGTAAGAGTCGTTGGTGGGAACTCGACGGTCGGGCTGCGGTGGCGTATCGCGATAAGGTGAGCGCGGCGGTTCGTGGGAACGCGCCTCGCGGAACGGTGCGGGCGACGGTGACCGATATCGGCTTATCTCGGCGCGGATGTTTGGTCTGGTGTCGCGTTGGGTTTCGCCCCGGTTATCGCAGAACCGAACCTCGCGGATGTTATGCTTCTCGTATCTCACCTTATCGAGCTCTAGTTCCTTAAAGACGCTTATCGCTTCGTCATACACGCGGTGGAGAGGTTTATCTCTAAGGGGCCTGAGCTGCGACCGAATCGTGGGAACGGATCCTCGAATGAGGCAGTCCCTCGTGAAGTCATCTATTTCAAATATATCGGTGCGGCTTCTGTTGCAATCGATTATTGCATCGCGCAGATCTTTGACGCGACTAATGTAGTCTAATATGTGTTCGTTCGGACGCATGAAAATATTCGACAACTCTCCGCGATAGTGGTCGACAGTGTGGCATGATCCGAAAACGTTTTTCAATCTGTCGCAAACTCCCGAGACTGTTCTTATAGGCCAGTCTTCTATTGCGATGTATGCGCGTCCGCGTAATTTACTGACTATTAATTTTGCGAGAGTACCTTCCGCGTGTGGAGGAATCAGGGTCCTGGCTCGTAGGCACGTGCGAGTGAATTGGAGGACCGGCGGTTGAGATCCGTCGAACGTGGGTATGGATTCGGCCGCGGCCTTCAATGTTAGTCCGGAATTTTCTGGTTCGGGCATACTGCCTGTGTTCTGATTCGTTATTTCTGAGGCGCCCGAAGAAAGGGGGTTTTGTACGCGCGTTGCTTCGGTTTTTAAGATTTCGAGTTGATCGCGTAATTGGGCGTTCTCGTTGTGGATGGCTTCGCGGTCTAGGTCCATCTCTGACTGCGCTAGGGATACTTGAGATTGAAATTCCTCCTTTTTCCTCTCTAAGCTATTAGCTTGTTCTAGGAGGCGAGCCTCTTTATTAGCAAGGGTCTTCTGGATCGCGAATAATTCGTCCTGCGTTAACTGTTTGGACTTGAGGTCGTATGTTTGCGAGCGCGTAGAAACCGCTGGAGGATTCGCGGGCATCATGAGAGGTTTAGCGATCCCACCGCTGCCACCAAATTGTTACGTCCCGCGGCGTCGTTTCCCGAAAATATATATATATTCGCACGAATACCGCGGATCAAGACGTACGTTGCAAACCTTTGGGTACACACGCGACTCGTACGTTCGGTGTATTACCGGGATCTCATGCGTTCGCGAATAGGCGGTTTACAAAAGGCACTCACCGGACGGTCTAGTACATCGGGTCGATAGACCGGGCGACCTCGAGGGCTCGGAGTGCGGCTCGCTTCAAGATGAACGTCGTGTAGCGCCTTCGACGTGGGTCTCCCTTCGCGTAGACTGGAGGGTAGGACGTGGTATCGTCTACGTCGATCGGACGGGGCTCGCTCCACTGGACCAGCTCGACGTATGGATGTCTCACGGCTCGCTGAAGCTGGGCGATGATACGGGCCTCGTAGTTTCGTTGGCGGTCGAATCTCCGTGAGCCGTCAGCGATCGCGCTGGTTTTTCGGCAAAGCTTCCGAAGCTGATATTTACGACCGGCGCGTTTTGGCATGGGGAGCTTATGTCGCTTAGAAGGACTGTTGTCAGGTTCCAACCGAAAGCCTCAAGTCTCTATACCGAGCATTCAGGGTGAGCTCCGTGCGTATATTAACTTGGCAGTCAGAAGGGTTTAGACAACCGTTCGACCATAGGCGACACTCGTTTCCTTTGCCGTGAAGAAGTTAGGATTGAAGATTGAAGGGTACGACAATAACTAAGTATTAAAGAATATATTCAAGATTAAGATACACTTAGACTCCTAATATTAACTACGACTGGGAGTAGAGTTGAAATAGTAAAGTGCGGGGAGGTCTCCAGAGGAAGTCGTTCCTCGGTGGAGCTGGGAGTAGAACTGACGATCTTCGCTGGTGCTCTGACCTCCTTCGGTTGTGGGGGCGCTGCTGCTCCGGGGAGGTACGAGTGGGGCGTACCGTGTGGTGGGGAATCCTCCGGAGTGGGGATGCCGGGGAATGCTGGTGAGTCGGCTAGCGGAGCGCGTCTTTGGTGTTCTATAGCTAACGCTTGCACACGTCTTACGGTATTACGCATATGGTAACATCAGTGGAAGAGTCGGTAAACGCTTGAACGCTTCTTATGGTATTACTCGTATGGTAACGTTGGTGGAGGTGTCGGTAATGGGTTGAACGGTAGGATGGGTATCGGGAGATCGTAGGATAGGGGCTCGAATGTAGTATATCTTCCTATAACTAGTTCGGGTTAATATATATAATCTATGTTCTTATGGCTAGGTCGATTTGAAGGCCCGGGCCTGAAAAGGGTGTCAAACTACGATGTAATTTGACACCTATTTCCAAAATTTTTCGAGCGCCCGGCGCTCGACCCGGCAAAGCGTTGGCTTGCCGAATCCGCATTTATATGGTTACATCAATACGTCGGGAGACGTAACACCTCCCCCCCTGGGAGAAAGAAAAATGATGATAGTCATTTTTCTTCCTCGTCTGAGTCGGCGAGGAGAGACCGTTTCTTATACGATACGTATTTATCAGTACGCTCGATAGAGTTTTCAAAGTCGTTAGAGTTCTTTGTTTTTGAGTCCGTTTGCTCTTCCTTATCGACTATAACGCTTGTGAAAGGGATACACTCGGTCGTGGTACACTTGGGGGGCACTTCACTGACACTTTGTTTGTTCTTTAGGTAAAGGCAGAAGTGCGCCAGGGCACTCCACGATGCTGCGAGGAGCTGGAGACTCCACCCGTAGGCCGCGTGTAGAGCGATCCCGTTGAGGATTGTGTTGATGCAAAGTTTGATGATTCGTATGGCCAAGTATATTCCCATGAACCCAGCCATTATGGAGCCGAATTCGATGAAGGTGCCCCATATTTTCTTGCTAGTTGATTCTGCGATCTGTTTCAAGGTGTCCTCATCCATCAGATTGTGCAGTTTCACGGATCCGTCTGCGTACGATCTGCCTGATGCGCCTTGTGCCAGTGCATTTATTACTGCCATCTTTTCGATAGGGAACATGATGTGCTCATTAAGTTTTTGGATGTCTTCCTGTGTGTATATTCCGCCGGTAGCAAGATTTGTTGGGTCAATGTATTTCCATGCAGATGTTGTTATCGGCTGGAGTGGCGGAGGTGGTATACTCTCTACTGGTCGAGGCGTAATCTTGTACCATGCCCCGTGAATTTGGTAGATCGGTGGAATCAATTCGTTGCATACTCTTTTAGTGCCTGTTCTTGTGAGGATATGCGTGCGTGGTGTCAGGAAGAACGAATTGTTTCTATAGGTGACGGGGAGTTCGTCGTAGCACTCCTCCGTCTTCCTGAGGACGCACTGAACGGGTATGCACTTGATGACGTGTATGGCTTCTCCGGCGGGAATGGCCATGTAACCGGGCTCTTTTACCAATGTTGTGGCGACTTCTGCCGGTGATATGTGGATGAGTGAGATAACATTTTTCAAGACCTGGCGTTCCAGTGCGCATTTTTGGTTGATGATGTCTCTATACATTGCGATGATTTGGGACCGGAGGTGCTTCTCGACATACACGAATTTCGTGTTTACGTAAGTGAATATGTCCAGGCTATTGATCTTGGTTTTGGTAATTGATTTGAATTTTCCTTCTTTGTCTGTTTCTAGGAGGAGCAGCTTCGGGTGTTCGGTCCGGATTAGCGTGTAGCCGCAGATCTGCGTCCGGCCGGTGCTCGTGAGTGCGAATACGGTGTCGCCGGATGCCACTGTGTAAGTTGGAGTGCTGCTGTGGTTTGGTGTGAAGACTTTGGTAGATCTGCCATCGAAGAGGACTTCATATTTGTTGAAGGCGCACTGGTCGGTCGGCATGCTGTCCCAAAAGCTGAATCCGTCTTCCGGATCCGTGCAGTATTCCCTGTCGAGTGTGCACCGGTGTCCTGTGGGTAGGAGTATCTCATTGGTCGAGATTTTGGTTGAGGCGCTGAAGTTTTTGAGAGTGACTCTGATCACTGCTTGCACTATGACTTGGTTCCAAGTGCCGAAAGGGTCGCTATACGTAGTTCCGCCGCATGTTCCGTCCTGCAGAATGGAACCTGCCAGTGTAATACTTCTCGTGGTGGTGCTGTTGCTCATTAGTCCCACTAATTGGTTGTTGGGCGGTAGCACAAGTACGCCTGAGTTATGCATTGTTTTGCATATGTCTCTTGGAGTGTTGAGAAGGTACTGTTGGCGGCCGTTATTCACTACGGACATGTGGGAGTGCATGCCGCAATAGTAGATGGTCCGATCTATTTCAACTTTGCATTGGAAGGTTGTGGTCTCCTCGAAGTCGACTATCTGGAGGAGCTGAATACTGACGTTTTGGACTGTCGGTTCGGTATCGGAAAATTCGCAGAGCGGTTTGTCTACTGTGGAGAACGTAGTCGCGTTTACGGTCGAACCTCCACAGTCGTAGCCTATCACTGCTGAGGCTGTACGTATGAGAGTGAAGATTAGAAGTGGTGCGGTCATGTTCATGTTGGCGGTGTTGGATGCAGACTGAGGGTTGTCTCGGAGCTCGCTCACTGTTTTATACCGGTGCTGTCCTATGTTCCGAGTTGTGGGGTTTGGGGTTTGGGGTGGGGGCGAACGCGTCTCTGTTACAATTTGCACTCTGAGGTGTCCTGTTGGGGCGTTTTTCAGTTTGTCCGTATGGACCACTCGCGAACCAGACTTATAGTTTATCCTTACATTTCTATCGCTTATACATTCCACAATTTCGTACGGGCCGGAATATTCGTCGTCGAACTTACTTTTACGCGGCTCTTTGAGTAGATACACATTGTCCCCGACGGAAAAGGATTGAGCATTCGTTTTCCTGTCGTAATACTTTTTAGAGCGATACTTTGCGGATTCCAAGTTCTCTCGGGCTTTCCCTACTGTTTCGGAGATTCTTGATTGAAGATTTTCTAAATATTTGTTGTATGACTCGTCTGACGAGTCGTGCATTGCGGTATTTGCTGAGGGAGTCCTAGCTATTGTACCGAAGACAAGCTCGTGAGGGGTGAACAGTGTGCCTTCGTGCGTACTCGTGTTATATGAGAAGGTTGCGAACGGCAGCCACTCGTCCCAGTTTCCCTTCGTTATGTACTGTTTCAGATATTCCGTTAAAACGTGGTGAGAACGTTCTACTGAGCCGTTGCTTTGGGGTCTGAACGCGGTTGTTTTGAATTGTGTGATCTTGAATCGCTTAGCTACATTTCTCATGAGAGAACTGAGGAAATTCGTTCCTTGATCAGTCAGTATACCCTTTGGCGCGCCGAAACGGCAAATAAATTCCTGGGTAAACGCATTCGCGATTTCTATCGCGTTCGCGTTTCTTAGTGGGATGGCTAGGGAGTATTTTGTGAGGAGGTCTTGGATTGTTAAGATGTAGGAGAAGTCGTTAGGTGAAGTGGGAAGCGGGCCTACAATATCCATTGAAACTTTCTCGAAAGCGCTACCGGGCGTGTCAGTTATCGTCATGGGTTGTCTTGTTTTAACGCGGACTAATTTTTTTCGTTGGCATGATTCACACGAATTTACGAATTCTTGGACTTCTTTTTTGAGTGTGGGCCAAAAATATCTTTCCCTGATTCTCCTGTACGTTTTCGTAATGCCTTTGTGTCCCGCGAAGGCTGAGTCGTGGTTTTCAGATATTATGGAGGATCGATCGTTGATCGGGGGTATCCGAACTTCGTTACCGCAGGCGAAAATTTGTGTGTTGGTGTTTGAAAATAGTTCTAAGAGAATTTTGTAAATGCTGATCCAGGGTGTCTCGTCTATTGATATCTTTGATATGCTAAAGGAATCGAGTTGTAGTTCGGTCACGACGTCCAGTATTGATCTGAGAGACTCTGTTATGTTTTCGTGCGAGGCCGCGTGATGTTTTGTGGATTTTATGGGGAGTAGGATTAATTTCTTCTTTCCGGAGTTCAATACTTTTGCCCTGGACAACGTTAGGTTTTCGAGTGGTGGTATTCTACCGGCTGAGAACAGATCTACTGCCCCGGGGTCCACGGGTTGGCCGTCCATTGTTATGAACGCCACCAGGTTATCGTCGCGCATAATCAACCGGTCGCGTGTATGCACGAACGTTCTTCTATTTGGTTTCGCGGGGTGGTTGTATTGTTCGAATATGTTCTCGCTACTGTCGGTTTCCGATTGTGATTCGGGGCTGGACGTGACTGCTCTGTCGGTGGGCGTGTCCACTGTTATCGTAGGAGAGCGAGGAGTGTGCGGAGGGGAATGGGCGGTTGGGGATTGGTGAGATGAAGGCGAGGCGTTGGGTGAAAATGGCAGATCTTTTCGTGAAGATGGCGGGCTAGGTGGCGGTTGGTTGGGGCGGGGAGTGGAAGGAACATTTCGCGATGGTGGCCGTCGGCCGAGGATTGGTGACGGGTTCTGTGGGGTGGGTGGAAGGGGTCGCGGTGGTCGTTTAACGGCGTCGAACATGTCGGAGGACCCAGAGCCAGAGGACATTGGAAGGGTGCTCACGGGGTTGCGTGAAAGCGCGTCTGCGTTTAAATTGGTTTTTCCTGTTTTGTAAGTGATCCGGTAATCGAACTCGGCCAGTTTCAGGCGCCAACGGAGCAGCCTGGACGTAGGGTCTTTGACTGAGTTCATCCACACGAGTGGCTGATGATCTGTGATTAGGTTGAATTTGTGGCCGTAGATGTATGGCCGGAAATATTGCGTACAGTAAATGATGGCTAGGCACTCCTTCTCGATGGTTGAGTAATTTAATTCTGCACCGTGAAGTAGGCGAGATGCGTACGCGATGGGACGATCTTTCCCCTGTTCTCCCTGGCTAAGAATGCCGCCTATGGCATACCCCGAAGCATCTGTTGTTATGTTAAATTCTTTAGAGAAATCTGGATACTGTAATAGCGGCTCCGTGGTCAACACTTCTCGTAACGTGTGAAAGGCGTTTTCCTGTTGTTGACCCCAAACGAACTTGGTGTCCTTTTTTAGCAGCGTGGTTAGTGGTTTCGAGATGTTTGAAAAGTTTTTGATAAACCGTCTGTAATAGCCCGACAGACCAAGGAACTCGTGAAGGCTCTTTACGTTTTTGGGTTTGGGGAATTCTTTGACCGCAATAATTTTCTGTGGACAGGGCTTAACTCCGTCCTCCCCTATTATGTGGCCGAGGTACGCTACCTCGCGGTGCAAAAATCCGCATTTCGACGGTTGTAGTTTAAGGTTCGCGTCCCGCAACCTTTGGGCAAGCTTGTTGAACTTGGACTTGTGCTCTGATAAACTTCTCGCGTAGATAACTATGTCATCCAGGTACACGAAGAGCTCCGTGCCCTGGAGACCCGATAAAATATTGTCCATTAGCCTCTGAAAGGTGGCGGGGGCGTTCCGTAGGCCGAAGGGCATCCTTTTGAACTCGTAGTGTCCGTAAGGGGTTGAGAATGCCGTTTTCGCCGCGTCTTCGGGTTCCATTTCGATCTGGTGGAACCCGCTGGCCAAATCGAAAACGCTAAAATATTTTGCACTGCCGAGTTGATCTAAGATTTCTAGGATGCTTGGTAACGGGTAGGCATCCGGGATCGACTTTTCGTTTAAAGACCTGAAATCGACTACCATACGCCACCTTTTGTTCCCGTCGGCGTCGGGTTTCTTCGGGACAATCCACAAAGGGCTATTGAATGGTGACTTGGAAGGAGCTACGATATTTTGTTCCAACAGCTCCTTCATCTGGTTATTGATTTCCTCTTTGTGGATTGGAGGGTATCTATACTGTTTTACATGTACGGGTATTTCGTCGGTTGTTATAATTTTATGTTTTACCGCGTTAGTCTTTCCCAGAGGCTCACCCGGGAGGTGGAAGACGTCGTGGTATTCGTAAATGATTTGGTCGACGTGTGATCTCTCCTCTTTGCTGAGATGACTCGTACTTATTATGTCGGTGATCTCTTTACGTCGCGAGTTAGGAGAGCTAGATTCGAAGTATTGAGCAACTGAATGAATTGAAATTGAATTGGTCTCGCGTGATTCCGCGGTATACTCGATGCCTTCCACCTCCTCCAGCTCCATGGTCGGCATGGGGAGGTCGACAGCCTTGTCCGAAGTGTTTACGCAGTTAACGAATGTTTTTCCGTTAGAGATTTTGACTAAGCAATGCGGCACCATCACGCCTGGTGTTAATTCGCATTTTCTAATGTAGCCTATTTCCGGGCCGGTGGCGTTCACCGCGATACACGCGCTCGCGCGTGGACCGATAATACACCTATCTGCTGATAAAAACGAGAATTTATTTCCGTTCCAGACCAGGCTTTTGGTTCTGAACGATATCTCTGCCTCTCCCGAGAGGAATGCTGCTCCCAAAATTCCGTCCGCAGGAATTGGGAACGTATCAGGCACCACGTGGAATTCCACCACTGCGTTTGCTATGTTGACGGTGGTAGAACCCAGAGTTGCAACGCTTTCGTCAGTGATCCCCGATATATTAATACCATTCGCGACATCTACGACTATGCTTGGGTTAAGGAGCGATGCCTTGATTATATTCGGCTCGGCTCCAGTGTCGATCATAAATTTTTCGGTGGAAGGAAAGTCGGGGGACGAAACCATTACGTGTGGCACTTTGGTATCGGGGCTTAATGTGACTCGCGACACTCTTCCTCTGGTACAGTGTGTTCGCTCGATAACGTCCGGATCGATTGTGGGCGCGAGTTTTCGGTTACCTCCCGTCGCGGGTTCGGGTGAGACGGGAGGGGCCTCCCGTTTCCCTGCTGTTCGCGTATGCGGTTGTTGTACTCTCGCTTGCGACATTCGTGAATGTCGTGTCCCGGCGTCTTGCAGTAATTGCAAAATTTCTGCTGGTTTCGCGGGTAGGAAGAGGAATTACCTTCGCGTCTGGGTGGAGGTATGTATACGTCGCGGCTTGGTGTGGCGTAATTGCTGCGCGGTCGTTCGTAAGAGTCGTTGGTGGGAACTCGACGGTCGGGCTGCGGTGGCGTATCGCGATAAGGTGAGCGCGGCGGTTCGTGGGAACGCGCCTCGCGGAACGGTGCGGGCGACGGTGACCGATATCGGCTTATCTCGGCGCGGATGTTTGGTCTGGTGTCGCGTTGGGTTTCGCCCCGGTTATCGCAGAACCGAACCTCGCGGATGTTATGCTTCTCGTATCTCACCTTATCGAGCTCTAGTTCCTTAAAGACGCTTATCGCTTCGTCATACACGCGGTGGAGAGGTTTATCTCTAAGGGGCCTGAGCTGCGACCGAATCGTGGGAACGGATCCTCGAATGAGGCAGTCCCTCGTGAAGTCATCTATTTCAAATATATCGGTGCGGCTTCTGTTGCAATCGATTATTGCATCGCGCAGATCTTTGACGCGACTAATGTAGTCTAATATGTGTTCGTTCGGACGCATGAAAATATTCGACAACTCTCCGCGATAGTGGTCGACAGTGTGGCATGATCCGAAAACGTTTTTCAATCTGTCGCAAACTCCCGAGACTGTTCTTATAGGCCAGTCTTCTATTGCAATGTATGCGCGTCCGCGTAATTTACTGACTATTAATTTTGCGAGAGTACCTTCCGCGTGTGGAGGAATCAGGGTCCTGGCTCGGAGGCACGTGCGAGTGAATTGGAGGACCGGCGGTTGAGATCCGTCGAACGTGGGTATGGATTCGGCCGCGGCCTTCAATGTTAGTCCGGAATTTTCTGGTTCGGGCATACTGCCTGTGTTCTGATTCGTTATTTCTGAGGCGCCCGAAGAAAGGGGGTTTTGTACGCGCGTTGCTTCGGTTTTTAAGATTTCGAGTTGTTCGCGTAATTGGGCGTTCTCGTTGTGGATGGCTTCGCGGTCTAGGTCCATCTCTGACTGCGCTAGGGATACTTGAGATTGAAATTCCTCCTTTTTCCTCTCTAAGCTATTAGCTTGTTCTAGGAGGCGAGCCTCTTTACTAGCGAGGGACTTCTGGATCGCGAATAATTCGTCCTGCGTTAACTGTTTGGACTTGAGGTCGTATGTTTGCGAGCGCGTAGAAACCGCTGGAGGATTCGCGGGCATCATGAGAGGTTTAGCGATCCCACCGCTGCCACAAAATTGTTACGTCCCGCGGCGTCGTTTCCCGAAAAATATATATTGTTACGTCCCGGGGATCGAAATTCGCGTTGACTAGTGAACGCGTCGAATTCCACGGAGTTTAAACGTAAATTGCAATCTTTTCGTTCACGCGGCGCGGGGCGTCCGCGTCTAACTGGGATAACCACGAGGCGCTTGCAGGCGATTCACAATTCAGCACTCACCGGGCGGGGTATTCTAATCGGCACGCTGTTAGTACGTCGTGCGAGGATGAAGTAGACCAGTCGTCTCGGGTCGGCTTCGGGGATCTTGGCGACGTCGAGGATAGAAGCCGGAACGTCGAGTGACCTTGGCGTTGTCCAGGGAGTTTGGGCAGCTTGCAGCAGCTGTCGTAGACGGGCTTCTATGACGGCGTTAACCGTGAGTGCAGGATCACGTGAGTGTTGCGGGCGTTCCGCGTGAGATCTGCGCAGCTTCCTTAGTTGATAGGATCGACCGGCGTGTTTCGGCATGGACGTTAAATACAAGCGTGAGGCTAATGCAACGTGCAAATAGTGGCAATGGTACGACTCTCTACTAGTGCGGCGCTTACGGGGCGAGCGTCCAACACACACTGGTAGAAAGGGCTATTTCTCTAGGAGAATATACGTTCGTGCCGAGCATACGGGGCGTGCTCCAAGGCGCACGAAAGCGTATTCACAAATTAAGGAAATTATCAAGTAAGCAATTGTCCAGCCGATACTAGACAGTAATCACCAAGCCGATGTTGAATTATGTTAACGTCGAAGTTATTTTAAGGAACTGGTAGTTGATAATAACTTTCACTGAATTTATGTATATGAAATAAAAGTAGTATATTCTTGAATTAAAGTTACACTTGTAGACTTATACTTTAAGAGACTTAAAATTGTTAAGTACGAGCTAAGATTCAGAGTCGAAATGGAAATAGTAACGCGTAGCACTATGCGGAGTGCTGGCGGTGGACGTCTAGTCCAGGAGACGGCGGAGGTAGAACTGATGTTCCGAGCCGCTGCTCGGAGCTCCTCTGGTACGTCGAGGAGTGGGGGTCGCTGCTTGCGCGCGCTCGGTGCGGCGGAGAGTGGGGCTGCCTACGTCAGAGGTACGGGGCGCCGGCGTAGGCGTCGAGACGGCGGCCGGGAAAGTGAAGCAGGTATACAAGGGTTGAAAGGGTCGTGAAGGGTAGGCGAGGGCAAGATAAGTGAAATTTTGTGTAATGGTAAGGGATCTTAAAAGGGTAGGCGAGAGGAAAAGTGCAAGTGGAGATCTATGTATCGATAAGGGATCTTAAAAGGGTAGGCGAGAGGAAAAGTGGTTGTACGGAAGAACGGCGACAGGCTGGCGCGACGGGTTGGCGCCAGTACTATGTTTGACTTAAGGTGTATTATGCGCGGTGCTATGCATGCGAATCGGTATAGTTCTTATTACTTAATTGTCTAACGGCTAACCTATGCTTATCGGCTATTCGTATATAAGGTCTTACATGATAATTTACACGCTACGCAATACGTCGCGAGACGTAACACCTCCCCCCCCTCGGAAAGAAAAATGATGTAGTCATTTTTCGTCTTCGTCGTCCGAGAAGAGGTTTGGCTTCTTGGATCGTTTATATGTGACATATTTGCTAGTGGGTTTGACGTGTACTTCGAAAGAGTCTTTACTATTGGTGAGGGGTTCACTTAGGGTGGGCTTGTCTATGTCGATGCATTCTAAGGGGCTCACTTGGGTGGTTTGGGCGCGTGTTTCAGCTTATCTGAGTGTACCACGCGGGAGCCGGTCTTAAAACTAATTCTTACATTTTGATTGTTTAAGCATTCTAGTACGGTATACGGTCCGGTATATTCGTCGTCGAATTTCCCCTTCCGAGGTTCCTTTAATAGGAAGACCTTGTCTCCGACAGCGAAGGTTCGGACATTCGTTCGCCTATCGTAAAAGGTTTTCGACCTTGCCTTCGCCATGGTCAGGTTCTCTCTTGCCTTCTGGGTGGTGCCCGATAGTTTTTCCTGCAGCCTTTCTAAATAGTGCGCGTACGATTCGTCGGTCGAGTCGTGGGCCGCGCTGTTTGCGGATGGTGTACGAGCCATGGTGCCGAACACGAGTTCATGGGGGGTGAATAGGGTACCTTCGTGCACACTAGTATTATACGCGAATGTTGCGAATGGGAGCCACTCGTCCCAGTCGTTATTTTTCACGTATTGTTTTAAGTACTCTGTGAGCACGTGGTGAGACCGCTCGATAGAGCCGTTGCTTTGTGGCCTAAACGCGGTGGTTTTGAATTGGGTTATTTTGAAACGTTTAGCGACGTTCCTCATCAGAGAACTCAGAAAGTTCGTCCCCTGGTCGGTCAGGATTCCTTTGGGGGCGCCGAACCGGCAGATAAAATGTTTTGTGAATGCGTCGGCTATCTCTATCGCGCTAGTGTTTGCAAGGGGGATCGCGAGGGAGTATTTCGTGAGGAGGTCCTGGATGGTAAGGATGTAAGAGAAGTTGTTTAATGATGTAGGGAGTGGGCCTACAATGTCCATGGAAATCTTCTCGAAGG
This sequence comes from Megalopta genalis, assembly GCF_051020955.1. Lineage (NCBI taxonomy): Eukaryota > Metazoa > Arthropoda > Insecta > Hymenoptera > Halictidae > Megalopta > Megalopta genalis. The sequence goes on along the minus strand of NW_027477568.1, from coordinate 13,758 downwards.
CTTTCCCGGGAGTGTCGGTGATCGTCATTGGTTGCCTGGTTTTCACGCGCGTTAGTTTCTTCTTTTGGCAGTGATTGCAGGCATTGACGAATTCCTGGACTTCGCGTTTCAGCGCGGGCCAAAAGTATTTTTCCCTGATGCGTCTGTACGTTTTAGTCACCCCTTTGTGTCCCGCGAAAGCGGAGCAGTGATTTTCCGTGATAATTTCTAGTCGTTTGCTCGCGGGCGGAATTTTTACGTTATGCCCGCACGCGAAGATCTGCGCGTCCGTCGTGGAAAATAGGTTGATCAAGGTTTTATAGATGAATGTCCAGTTTACGTCGTCTAGGGAAGTTTTGAAAGGCTTACAGAATCCAATTGGAGTTCTGTTACGACGTCTAGGAGTGATCTCAGGGTCTCCACTACCCCTTCGGAATTGGTTGTGTGGAGTTGCGTGTCTTTTATAGGGAGTAGGATTAATCTTTTGTTCCCGTGGTTTAGTACTCGAGCCCGAAATAAAGTGAGACCGGGGATACGTTGGAATTTACCTATGGTAAAAACTTCGACTGCTCCTTCGTCTATCGGGTGACCGTCCGCTGTTACAAATATTGCCAGGTTATCGTTTCTCATGGACAACCTGTCCCGTGTATGTATGATGGTGCGTCTGTTATTTGTGTATTGGGCGTTGTGATCGTCGAAAATTTGGTCGTCCGGGGATGAAGAGGAATCGGAATCTTCGTTCGCGGAGGAAGGTGCAGGAGGAGGGAAGTCGAGGGTCGATTGTGTGGGAACCGTTGAGGTTGTAGGTTGACGAGGTCCAGATGGTGTAGGGGGGTGTCGGGACTGTGGTCGTGTTATCTCTGTGGAATTTGTCGGCGGCTCGTTCGGTGTCTGTCGACTGTTTTTACGACGAATGGCCCCGACTTGTTTAGATGGGGTCGGTTTGGTTGTGATAAGGGGATCTGGTACGGGATTGCGCGACAGGGCGTCTGCATTCAGATTAGTCTTCCCGGTTTTGTAAACGATCTTGTAATCGAACTCGGCTAGTTTAAGGCGCCAGCGGAGCAATCGCGACGTCGGATCTTTAACGTTATTCATCCAGACCAGGGGCTGGTGGTCCGTGACGAGATTGAATTTATGGCCGTAGATATATGGCCGGAAATACTGTGTACAGTATATTATCGCCAAACATTCCTTCTCGATAGTCGAGTAATTCAATTCTGCGCCGTGTAACAGCCTGGAAGCGTAGGCTATCGGGCGGTCTTTGCTGGGAGGGCCCTGACTCAATACTCCACCTATCGCGTAACCTGAGGCGTCTGTGGTTACGTTGAATTCTTTTGTGAAGTCGGGGTATTGCAACAGAGGTTCGGTAGTGAGTAATTCGCGGAGAACGCAGAAGGCGTTCTCTTGTTCTCGATTCCATACGAATGGTTTATCTTTCTTCAACAAGGTTGTCAAAGGTTTTGTTATATGCGAGAATTTAGGGATAAATCGACGGTAATAACCTGATAGTCCCAGGAACTCGCGCAGGCTTCGGATATTCTGGGGGCGCGGAAATTCTTTTACAGCCTGGATTTTTAAAGGACACGGTTTCACGCCGCTTTCACCGATAATGTGTCCTAGGTATGCTACTTCTTTGTGCAAAAAGCCGCATTTCGAAGGTTGTAACTTCAAGTTCGCGTTGCGTAGGCGTCGGGCCAACTTGTCGAATTTCGCCCTATGTTCCGAAAGGCTGCGGGAGTATATGACGATGTCGTCTAGATAGACGAACAGTTCCGTTCCCTGCAGGCCTGAGAGAACGCTGTCCATGAGGCGCTGAAACGTCGCGGGAGCGTTACGGAGGCCGAATGGCATACGTTTAAACTCGTAATGTCCGAACGGTGTTGAGAACGCGGTTTTCTGCGCGTCTTCCGGGTCCATGCCGATTTGGTGGAACCCATTGGCCAGATCGAACACGCTGAAGTACTTAGCGCTACCGAGCTGGTCGAGTATTTCCAGGATGCTCGGGAGGGGGTATGCGTCTGGGACCGATTTTTCATTTAGCGCACGGAAATCGATCACCATACGCCAACGTTTATTGCCGTTAGCGTCGGCCTTCTTGGGGACGATCCATAAGGGGCTATTGTACGGAGACTTGGATGGCTCTACTATCTTTTGTTCGAGAAGTTCCTTCATTTGCCTGTCGATTTCCTCCTTATGAATCGGTGGGTAACGATACTGCTTGACGTGCACGGGTATCGGATCGGTGGTAACGATTTTGTGTTTAACCTCGCTGGTTTGTCCGAGGTGTTCCCCGGGGAGATGGAAGATATCGTGATATTCCCGTAAGATGTCTTCAACGCTCTCTCTTTCCTCGCTACTGAGGTGGTTGGTGCTAATTATGCCCATTATCTCCTCGTAGCGGGAGGCAGAGAGGTGCGAGAGGTTGAAGATTGATTTAGTATTTTTTGACTTTGAATTGCGGCCTTCTTTCGGCGCGGAGGTGGTACTTGGAACTGGTACGTTAGGTTCTGGCAGGGTATCTGTTATCTCTTCCACCTCCTCCAGCTCCATGATCGGCATGGGGAGGTCGATTGCTTTATCCGTAGTGTTTACGCAATTGATACGGATTTTCCCGCCGGATATGCGCGCCAAACAATGAGGTATTAACACTCCCGGTGCTATCTCGCGACGGCTGAGATAACCGGACTTCGGGCCAGTGGCGCTTATCGCAATGCAAGCTGACTCTCGTGGCCCTATCTTAATACGGTCCTTGGTCACGAACGGGAACTCGTTATCGTGCCAAGACAATTTATTGTGCTTGTATGAGATCTCGGCGCCCTGTGAGAGGAACGCCGAGCCTATGATTCCGTCCGCGGGGATGGGAAAAGTATCGCTGACTACGTGGAATTCGACTTCTACTGTCGCGATCGTTAAGATGGTGGATCCCATGGTCGAAACTGCGCCCTCCGTGATTCCCGTGATTTTTAACGTATTGAGGGTATCTATGATCACGTCCGGTTTAAGCAGAGTCGCCTTTATAATGTTGGGCTCTGCTCCGGTGTCTATCATAACTCTTGTTATCTTGACGGTTTCCGGGGGCTCTATCAAGACGTGGGGTACGGCGGTATCGGGTCTTAATGCGATTCGGGAGACTCGTTGTGCTCCAGATCCTCTTGATCTGGTTGCTGGGCGATCGCGCGGACGGTTCTCGATCTTCGCGGGTCCTCCCGACGGCCGTTCGATTGGGTCGGGAGGTTCTGCCCGTTTCCCGACATTTGTTCTCGCGCTCGGTTGTTAAATTCTCGTTTCCTACACTCGTGGATATCGTGACCCAGATTTTTACAGTAAGTGCATTGTTTATCTACGCGCGAGGCATTGTATGTTGGTCTAGTTGGCTCGATGCGGTGAGGAGTCGAGCGATAATCGTCTTGGTGTCGCGGCGCGGCGCGTGTGGAGAAGTCGCGCCTGGGTTCGTAGTTATTAGTCGGCGCGCGTCTGTTTGTTGGTGCATACGTGACATCACGGTATAGTGGTCTCGGAGGCTCGTACCTTTGATATGATTGATTACGTTGGAATCCCGCGCGATACGGCGACGGCGAGCGATAACGCCTTTCCGGTACGTTAGATTGCGGTTCGGAGAATCGAACTTCTCGCGGGTTGTATGATTGTCTGTCTGCCTCCGCTTCCTTGTAGCACGCGATCGCGGTGTCGAATAATTTTTGGAGCGGGTATGATTCTAGGTGCCGGATCATATATTTTAATGTAGGGATTACGCCTCGGAGGAAGCTCCTCCTTGTTAAGTCGTCTATGTCGGCGAGGTCTGGGTGCGCGTGGTTGCAATCGATTATTGCCGAACGAAGGTCTTTAGTGCGGCCGATAAAATCCAGGATGTGTTCCGTTGGCCTCATTTTGATGTTGGCCATCTCTCCGCGATAGTGGTCGATGGTATCGGAGGGTCCGAACACGTCTTTCAACCGGTTGCAAATGTCCGCGACTGTTAAAATATTCATGTCCTCGATGGCGGTATACGCGCGTCCTTGCAATTTGTTCACGATTAGTTTGGCCAACGTTTGTTCTGAACGGCTGGGTACTAGGTCGCGGGCCCGACGGCAAGCTCGCGTAAATCTCCAGACGGGGAGATTCGTGCCGTCGAATTCGGGGACGGTGTTGCACGCGGCATGCATGGTGATATTCGTCATTTCCGTGTTCATTTCGGTTCGCGCGGCCCTGGCTTGGAAAAAGGGGCGACGCGTGTCGGCGTCGTCGTCGGTGGCGAAATCCGATGCTTCGATCACGGTATTGTCGAGTGGGGAACCGTGACGGATTTTCAATGCCTCGACCTCTTGTGCTAGCGCGGCGTTCTGTCTTTGAAGGAGCTCGCGGTCCTTATCGAATCTTTCTCTCGCGTTGTCGAAATCGATAGTGAGTTTCAACTTCTTTTCTTCGAATTTAGTTATTTGGTTACGTAATCTAGCTTCTTCTGCTCTTAATTGAGCCTCATATTCGCACAACTGTTCTTGGGATTTCGCGGAGGGGGCGGGCCCTTGGGAGCGCGTGTTTCCTGCGGGGGTGGCCATCGTGGTGATTGCTCAGTATCCCACCGCTGCCACCAATTTGTTACGTCCCGGGGATCGAAATTCGCGTTGACTAGTGAACGCGTCGAATTCCACGGAGTTTAAACGTAAATTGCAATCTTTTCGTTCACGCGGCGCGGGGCGTCCGCGTCTAACTGGGATAACCACGAGGCGCTTGCAGGCGATTCACAATTCAGCACTCACCGGGCGGGGTATTCTAATCGGCACGCTGTTAGTACGTCGTGCGAGGATGAAGTAGACCAGTCGTCTCGGGTCGGCTTCGGGGATCTTGGCGACGTCGAGGATAGAAGCCGGAACGTCGAGTGACCTTGGCGTTGTCCAGGGAGTTTGGGCAGCTTGCAGCAGCTGTCGTAGACGGGCTTCTATGACGGCGTTAACCGTGAGTGCAGGATCACGTGAGTGTTGCGGGCGTTCCGCGTGAGATCTGCGCAGCTTCCTTAGTTGATAGGATCGACCGGCGTGTTTCGGCATGGACGTTAAATACAAGCGTGAGGCTAATGCAACGTGCAAATAGTGGCAATGGTACGACTCTCTACTAGTGCGGCGCTTACGGGGCGAGCGTCCAACACACACTGGTAGAAAGGGCTATTTCTCTAGGAGAATATACGTTCGTGCCGAGCATACGGGGCGTGCTCCAAGGCGCACGAAAGCGTATTCACAAATTAAGGAAATTATCAAGTAAGCAATTGTCCAGCCGATACTAGACAGTAATCACCAAGCCGATGTTGAATTATGTTAACGTCGAAGTTATTTTAAGGAACTGGTAGTTGATAATAACTTTCACTGAATTTATGTATATGAAATAAAAGTAGTATATTCTTGAATTAAAGTTACACTTGTAGACTTATACTTTAAGAGACTTAAAATTGTTAAGTACGAGCTAAGATTCAGAGTCGAAATGGAAATAGTAACGCGTAGCACTATGCGGAGTGCTGGCGGTGGACGTCTAGTCCAGGAGACGGCGGAGGTAGAACTGATGTTCCGAGCCGCTGCTCGGAGCTCCTCTGGTACGTCGAGGAGTGGGGGTCGCTGCTTGCGCGCGCTCGGTGCGGCGGAGAGTGGGGCTGCCTACGTCAGAGGTACGGGGCGCCGGCGTAGGCGTCGAGACGGCGGCCGGGAAAGTGAAGCAGGTATACAAGGGTTGAAAGGGTCGTGAAGGGTAGGCGAGGGCAAGATAAGTGAAATTTTGTGTAATGGTAAGGGATCTTAAAAGGGTAGGCGAGAGGAAAAGTGCAAGTGGAGATCTATGTATCGATAAGGGATCTTAAAAGGGTAGGCGAGAGGAAAAGTGGTTGTACGGAAGAACGGCGACAGGCTGGCGCGACGGGTTGGCGCCAGTACTATGTTTGACTTAAGGTGTATTATGCGCGGTGCTATGCATGCGAATCGGTATAGTTCTTATTACTTAATTGTCTAACGGCTAACCTATGCTTATCGGCTATTCGTATATAAGGTCTTACATGATAATTTACACGCTACGCAATACGTCGCGAGACGTAACAATATATTCGCACGAATACCGCGGATCAAGACGTACGTTGCAAACCTTTGGGTACACACGCGACTCGTACGTTCGGTGTATTACCGGGATCTCATGCGTTCGCGAATAGGCAGTTTACAAAAGGCACTCACCGGACGGTCTAGTACATCGGGTCGATAGACCGGGCGACCTCGAGGGCTCGGAGTGCGGCTCGCTTCAAGATGAACGTCGTGTAGCGCCTTCGACGTGGGTCTCCCTTCGCGTAGACTGGAGGATAAGACGTGGAATCGTCTATGTCGATCGGACGGGGCTTGCTCCACTGGACCAGCTCGACGTATGGATGCCTCACGGCTCGCTGAAGCTGGGCGATGATACGGGCCTCGTAGTTTCGTTGGCGGTCGAATCTCCGTGAGCCGTCAGCGATCGCGCTGGTTTTTCGGCAAAGCTTCCGAAGCTGATATTTACGACCGGCGCGTTTTGGCATGGGGAGCTTATGTCGCTTAGAAGGACTGTTGTCAGGTTCCAACCGAAAGCCTCAAGTCTCTATACCGAGCATTCAGGGTGAGCTCCGTGCGTATATTAACTTGGCAGTCAGAAAGGGTTTAGACAACCGTTCGACCATAGGCGACAATCGTTTCCTTTGCCGTGAAGAAGTTAGGATTGAAGATTGAAGGGTACGACAATAACTAAGTATTAAAGAATATATTCAAGATTAAGATACACTTAGACTCCTAATATTAACTACGACTGGGAGTAGAGTTGAAATAGTAAAGTGCGGGGAGGTCTCCAGAGGAAGTCGTTCCTCGGTGGAGCTGGGAGTAGGACTGACGATCTTCGCTGGTGCTCTGACCTCCTTCGGTTGTGGTGGCGCTGCTGCTCCGGGGAGGTACGAGTGGGGCGTACCGTGTGGTGGGGAATCCTCCGGAGTGGGGATGCCGGGGAATGCTGGTGAGTCGGCTAGTGGAGCGCGTCTTTGGTGTTCTATAGCTAACGCTTGCACACGTCTTACGGTATTACGCATATGGTAACATCAGTGGAAGAGTCGGTAAACGCTTGAACGCTTCTTATGGTATTACTCGTATGGTAACGTTGGTGGAGGTGTCGGTAATGGGTTGAACGGTAGGATGGGTATCGGGAGAGCGTAGGATAGGGGCTCGAATGTAGTATATCTTCCTATAACTAGTTCGGGTTAATATATATAATCTATGTTCTTATGGCTAGGTCGATTTGAAGGCCCGGGCCTGAAAAGGGTGTCAAATTACGATGTAATTTGACACCTATTTCCAAAATTTTTCGAGCGCCCGGCGCTCGACCCGGCAAGGCGTTGGCTTGCCGAATCCGCATTTATATGGTTACATCAATACGTCGGGAGACGTAACACAAAATAGCGCTTTTAAACAAACGATTTAGCTTCAAATTCATGTGATATGAACTATTTAACTTCAGATTCATGCGAAATACACGAATTAGCTTTAAATCAACGCGAAACATACGATGTAACTTCAATATCATGCGAAACACACGATTTCGATTCAAATTCGTGCGAAATAGAGATTTTAAACAAACGATTTAGCTTCAAATTCATGCGAAATGAACAATTTAGCTTCAGATTCATGCGAAATACACGAATTAGCTTTAAATCAACGCGAAACATACGATTTAGCTTCAATATCATGCGATATACACGATTTTGCTTCAAATTCGTGCGAAATAGCGATTTTAAACAAACGATTTAGCTTTAAATTCATGTGATATGAACAATTTAGCTTCAGATTAATGCGAAATACACGAATTAGCTTTAAATCAACGCGAAACATACGATTTAGCAGAAATATCATGAAATATACACGATTTCGCTTCAAATTCTTGCGAAATAGCGATTTTAAACAAACGATTTAGCTTCAAATTCATGTGATATGAACAATTTAGCTTCAGATTAATGCGAAATACACGAATTAGCTCTAAATCAAAGCGAAACATACGATTTAGCAGAAATATCATGCGATATACACGATTTCGCTTCAAATTCTTGCAAAATAGCGATTTTAAACAAACGATTTAGCTTCAAATTCATGTGATATGAACTATTTAACTTCAGATTCATGCGAAATACACGAATTAGATTTAAATCAACGCGAAACATACGATTTAGCAGAAATATCATGCGATATACACGATTTCGCTTCAAATTCTTGCGAAATAGCGATTTTAAACAAACGATTTAGCTTCAAATTCATGTGATATGAACTATTTAACTTCAGATTCATGCGAAATACACGAATTAGCTTTAAATCAACGCGAAACATACGATTTAGCTTCAATATCATGCGATATACACGATTTTGCTTCAAATTCGTGCGAAATAGCGATTTTAAACAAACGATTTAGCTTTAAATTCATGTGATATGAACAATTTAGCTTCAGATTAATGCGAAATACACGAATTAGCTTTAAATCAACGCGAAACATACGATTTAGCAGAAATATCATGAAATATACACGATTTCGCTTCAAATTCTTGCGAAATAGCGATTTTAAACAAACGATTTAGCTTCAAATTCATGTGATATGAACAATTTAGCTTCAGATTAATGCGAAATACACGAATTAGCTCTAAATCAAAGCGAAACATACGATTTAGCAGAAATATCATGCGATATACACGATTTCGCTTCAAATTCTTGCAAAATAGCGATTTTAAACAAACGATTTAGCTTCAAATTCATGTGATATGAACTATTTAACTTCAGATTCATGCGAAATACACGAATTAGATTTAAATCAACGCGAAACATACGATTTAGCAGAAATATCATGCGATATACACGATTTCGCTTCAAATTCTTGCGAAATAGCGATTTTAAACAAACGATTTAGCTTCAAATTCATGTGATATGAACTATTTAACTTCAGATTCATGCGAAATACACGAATTATCTTTAAATCAACGCGAAACATACGATTTAACTTCAATATCATGCGATATACACGTTTTCGCTTCAAATTCTTGCGAAATAGCGATTTTAAACAAACGATTTAGCTTCAAATTCATGTGATATGAACTATTTAACTTCAGATTAATGCGAAATACACGAATTAGATTTAAATCAACGCGAAACATACGATTTAGCAGAAATATCATGCGATATACACGATTTCGCTTCAAATTCTTGCGAAATAGCGATTTTAAACAAACAATTTAGCTTCAAATTCATGTGATATGAACTATTTAACTTCAGATTCATGCGAAATACACGAATTAGCTCTAAATCAAAGCGAAACATACGATTTAGCAGAAATATCATGCGATATACACGATTTCGCTTCAAATTCTTGCAAAATAGCGATTTTAAACAAACGATTTAGCTTCAAATTCATGTGAAATGAACTATTTAACTTCAGATTCATGCGAAATACACGAATTAGATTTAAATCAACGCGAAACATACGATTTAGCAGAAATATCATGCGATATACACGATTTCGCTTCAAATTCTTGCGAAATAGCGATTTTAAACAAACGATTTAGCTTCAAATTCATGTGATATGAACTATTTAACTTCAGATTCATGCGAAATACACGAATTAGCTTTAAATCAACGCGAAACATACGATTTAACTTCAATATCATGCGATATACACGTTTTCGCTTCAAATTCTTGCGAAATAGCGATTTTAAACAAACGATTTAGCTTCAAATTCATGTGATATGAACTATTTAACTTCAGATTAATGCGAAATACACGAATTAGATTTAAATCAACGCGAAACATACGATTTAGCAGAAATATCATGCGATATACACGATTTCACTTCAAATTCTTGCGAAATAGCGATTTTAAACAAACGATTTAGCTTCAAATTCATGTGATATGAACTATTTAACTTCAGATTCATGCGAAATACACGAATTAGCTTTAAATCAACGCGAAACATACGATTTAACTTCAATATCATGCGATATACACGTTTTCGCTTCAAATTCGTGCGAAATAGCGATTTTAAACAAACGATTTAGCTTCAAATTCATGTGATATGAACAATTTAGCTTCAGATTAATGCGAAATACACGAATTAGATTTAAATCAACGCGAAACATACGATTTAGCAGAAATATCATGCGATATACACGATTTCGCTTCGAATTCTTGCGAAATAGCGATTTTAAACAAACGATTTAGCTTCAAATTCATGTGATATGAACTATTTAACTTCAGATTCATGCGAAATACACGAATTAGCTTTAAATCAACGCGAAACATACGATTTAGCTTCAATATCATGCGATATACACGATTTCGATTCAAATTCGTGCGAAATAGAGATGTTAAACAAACGATTTAGCTTCAAATTCATGCGAAATGAACAATTTAGCTTCAGATTCATGCGAAATACACGAATTAGCTTTAAATCAACGCGAAACATACGATTTAGCTTCAATATCATGCGATATACACGATTAAGCTTCAAATTCGTGCGAAATAGCGATTTTAAACAAACGATTTAGCTTCAAATTCATGTGATATGAACAATTTAGCTTCAGATTAATGCGAAATACACGAATTAGCTTTAAATCAAAGCGAAACATACGATTTAGCAGAAATATCATGCGATATACACGATTTCGCTTCAAATTCTTGCAAAATAGCGATTTTAAACAAACGATTTAGCTTCAAATTCATGTGATATGAACAATTTAGCTTCAGATTAATGCGAAATACACGAATTAGCTTTAAATCAACGCGAAACATACGATTTAGCAGAAATATCATGCAATATACACGATTTCGCTTCAAATTCTTGCGAAATAGCGATTTTAAACAAACGATTTAGCTTCAAATTCATGTGATATGAACAATTTAGCTTCAGATTAATGCGAAATACACGAATTAGCTCTAAATCAAAGCGAAACATACGATTTAGCAGAAATATCATGCGATATACACGATTTCGCTTCAAATTCTTGCAAAATAGCGCTTTTAAACAAACGATTTAGCTTCAAATTCATGTGATATGAACTATTTAACTTCAGATTCATGCGAAATACACGAATTAGCTTTAAATCAACGCGAAACATACGATGTAACTTCAATATCATGCGAAACACACGATTTCGATTCAAATTCGAGCGAAATAGAGATTTTAAACAAACGATTTAGCTTCAAATTCATGCGAAATGAACAATTTAGCTTCAGATACATGCGAAATACACGAATTAGCTTTAAATCAACGCGAAACATACGATTTAGCTTCAATATCATGCGATATACACGATTTTGCTTCAAATTCGTGCGAAATAGAGATTTTAAACAAACGATTTAGCTTCAAATTCATGCGAAATGAACAATTTAGCTTCAGATTCATGCGAAATACACGAATTAGCTTTAAATCAACGCGAAACATACGATTTAGCTTCAATATCATGCGATATACACGATTTTGCTTCAAATTCGTGCGAAATAGCGATTTTAAACAAACGATTTAGCTTTAAATTCATGTGATATGAACAATTTAGCTTCAGATTAATGCGAAATACACGAATTAGCTTTAAATCAACGCGAAACATACGATTTAGCAGAAATATCATGAAATATACACGATTTCGCTTCAAATTCTTGCGAAATAGCGATTTTAAACAAACGATTTAGCTTCAAATTCATGTGATATGAACAATTTAGCTTCAGATTAATGCGAAATACACGAATTAGCTCTAAATCAAAGCGAAACATACGATTTAGCAGAAATATCATGCGATATACACGATTTCGCTTCAAATTCTTGCAAAATAGCGATTTTAAACAAACGATTTAGCTTCAAATTCATGTGATATGAACTATTTAACTTCAGATTCATGCGAAATACACGAATTAGATTTAAATCAACGCGAAACATACGATTTAGCAGAAATATCATGCGATATACACGATTTCGCTTCAAATTCTTGCGAAATAGCGATTTTAAACAAACGATTTAGCTTCAAATTCATGTGATATGAACTATTTAACTTCAGATTCATGCGAAATACACGAATTATCTTTAAATCAACGCGAAACATACGATTTAACTTCAATATCATGCGATATACACGTTTTCGCTTCAAATTCTTGCGAAATAGCGATTTTAAACAAACGATTTAGCTTCAAATTCATGTGATATGAACTATTTAACTTCAGATTAATGCGAAATACACGAATTAGATTTAAATCAACGCGAAACATACGATTTAGCAGAAATATCATGCGATATACACGATTTCGCTTCAAATTCTTGCGAAATAGCGATTTTAAACAAACAATTTAGCTTCAAATTCATGTGATATGAACTATTTAACTTCAGATCATGCGAAATACACGAATTAGCTCTAAATCAAAGCGAAACATACGATTTAGCAGAAATATCATGCGATATACACGATTTCGCTTCAAATTCTTGCAAAATAGCGATTTTAAACAAACGATTTAGCTTCAAATTCATGTGATATGAACTATTTAACTTCAGATTCATGCGAAATACACGAATTAGATTTAAATCAACGCGAAACATACGATTTAGCAGAAATATCATGCGATATACACGATTTCGCTTCAAATTCTTGCGAAATAGCGATTTTAAACAAACGATTTAGCTTCAAATTCATGTGATATGAACTATTTAACTTCAGATTCATGCGAAATACACGAATTAGCTTTAAATCAACGCGAAACATACGATTTAACTTCAATATCATGCGATATACACGTTTTCGCTTCAAATTCTTGCGAAATAGCGATTTTAAACAAACGATTTAGCTTCAAATTCATGTGATATGAACTATTTAACTTCAGATTAATGCGAAATACACGAATTAGATTTAAATCAACGCGAAACATACGATTTAGCAGAAATATCATGCGATATACACGATTTCACTTCAAATTCTTGCGAAATAGCGATTTTAAACAAACGATTTAGCTTCAAATTCATGTGATATGAACTATTTAACTTCAGATTCATGCGAAATACACGAATTAGCTTTAAATCAACGCGAAACATACGATTTAACTTCAATATCATGCGATATACACGTTTTCGCTTCAAATTCGTGCGAAATAGCGATTTTAAACAAACGATTTAGCTTCAAATTCATGTGATATGAACAATTTAGCTTCAGATTAATGCGAAATACACGAATTAGATTTAAATCAACGCAAAACATACGATTTAGCAGAAATATCATGCGATATACACGATTTCGCTTCGAATTCTTGCGAAATAGCGATTTTAAACAAACGATTTAGCTTCAAATTCATGTGATATGAACTACTTAACTTCAGATTCATGCGAAATACACGAATTAGCTTTAAATCAACGCGAAACATACGATTTAGCTTCAATACCATGCGATATACACGATTTCGATTCAAATTCGTGCGAAATAGAGATGTTAAACAAACGATTTAGCTTCAAATTCATGCGAAATGAACAATTTAGCTTCAGATTCATGCGAAATACACGAATTAGCTTTAAATCAACGCGAAACATACGATTTAGCTTCAATATCATGCGATATACACGATTAAGCTTCAAATTCGTGCGAAATAGCGATTTTAAACAAACGATTTAGCTTCAAATTCATGTGATATGAACAATTTAGCTTCAGATTAATGCGAAATACACGAATTAGCTTTAAATCAAAGCGAAACATACGATTTAGCAGAAATATCATGCGATATACACGATTTC